>NW_028301563.1:27457500-27662500 GCF_042242905.1 Orbicella faveolata
TGGCCGAGCAGTAAAATATAGCGGTCTGGTTGTCAGTGACTGTTTGAGTGACAGGTGATACAGTGACATCTGGAGTTGAAATGGATTCGCCGGGTTCCCCCTTCAATCCCGTCAACCCCCGCGGACCAGCCACGCCTGTTGATATAAATAAAATGTTAAAACAAATCAAGCACTGAGCGTGTAATTACTTCGATACCGGATGTAAAAGCCACTGGCTCCATACTGCCTAGCTGTGATCGTCAATGTCATTATGTAAGGGTTATTTTGAGGCAACGAGGGGATATTGGATTTATTAACCGAGGACGTAGCGCGAGGTAAATAAATCACATATCCACGAGAGGCCTCAAAATAACCGGCTTATTTTTGACATGGGCGAGGTATCAACGGCGACATGTTTTTGTTCGTTGTTTTGACACACGGACACTGACGGAAAACAAATAGTTTTCCTTGCATACACTTGACAATAGAACAATGGTTGCGAAAAAAACGCAGTGGGGTTTACCCATTGTAAAACAGCATAATAGACATTTTATTTTTTTGCTTTTGGTTTATCGACCAAAACAACCATATGCATTCTAAAGAAGCTTTACAATACATTAAAGATTAGGAAAATAGCTTTGGGAATTGGACATTGTTGAATAGAACTGACAGCTTAACAATTACTTCAGTTTTTCACAGCTGTTCTGCAAAGATGGCAGAATTGAAATGAGTGACTCTGAAGAAGAAGTTTTCCTTACACAAAGTGGCGACAGAAGGGTTGTTCAGCTTTGACCACTCGAACGAGCATCAAGAAGTTTCAATCGGCAGCGTTGAAAAAGAGACTACAGCAAACAAGAAGAAAGCGTCGAAGAGGGATATCATAGTCGTGGATGACAAAGACCTCAGTGCTGGCCAGGAACAGTGAGAGAATCCCAAAAAACACTAAAAAGGTAAACTTCTAGTGTTTGAATGTCTGGAATAAGTGGGCGTGAAATGGAAGGCATGTGGGTGTGTGCGAGGGGAATATTACTGTAATATTCACCTAGGGGATTATCAACTTTAATAATCCCCTAGGGGGTTATTAAAATATCAGCCCCGCACTCCCCTGTTACAATCAAAGCCACCACCAGCTTTTCAGACAGCTGTTAGTTAGCAGGGTTTATTTAATATAATTGTTAGCCTCGAAGAACAAAGGAAAACGAGCCATGTAAAGAAAAAGTCATATAATTCTACGATAACTGAAAAATTTCTCATGCGCTCAATAGGTAATTTGTGACTGCAATGGGAGAAGAGACACATACATGACGCCATCACGCGCAGACTTGAATTGAATATATTTCCAAACTTTTATTTTTTAGTGCAATTTCATGTGTAGATCCACAGCTACTCTGACAATGTTGCGTCACAATTTGTCATCATAAAGGACAGAGATATAAAACAAGCCAATTTGGTTTAAATATTCGCATTTTCTTGGGATATGTGCATGTATGAAGTTAGAGTGTATCATTCTCTCCATAGAACATAGTAATCACCACATAACAAGGACAAATTAACAGAACTCACAATATAGACGGCTTACGATAGCATCAACTGAATGTAAGGTAAAGCTATGGCACTAGAGTCACAAATTTACAGCTTGAGTAAGATGCACAACCCCTCAAGCATGTAGTGCTTAAACGATAATCGTGTTTTAAATAAAGGATTTTTTACTTATCTGCAGGTAACTTCTGTTCTCATTTAATTCTGGCTTTCCGCGCTAATACATTAGTTTACAATCATTGCGCGAAGACTTCTAATTGTGAGCACAATGTCCGTAGCTACATCAGTTTAACATTTACTTTAATATTATTTTATCTTGACTCATTAACCACGCCGCATCAATTACGGGGACAACGATCTTCCTATAATTTCAGGTGAGAGTTATAGTTTTGGAATTTCGCGTTTCAAAATAGATTTGTAGTACACGTCTTTCTCACCTTTATCGCCTTTTTCTCCTTTTGGTCCTTGATTTCCCATGATACCTTGCTTGCCGTGTCTACCTGGTAAACCCATGATGCCTTGCACTCCCTTTTTACCCTTGGCACCTTGCACCCCTCGTCTTCCTCGAGAACCTTTGCCTCCTTTCTTACCAGGAGGGCCTGGGACGCACACTTTCTCCAATGGCTGACACAGTGATGCTGGTTTGAGTTTATTGAACCGTTTGGCGATTTCATTACGGACATCTTCTATGCTGAGAGATTTGTTACTGACTGAGATCAAGCTGCGGCGAACTTTGGTGTTCGTTGTCTTTTCGGAATCTGTAAGAAACAGGACATGAAAATAATAGGCTACGTGCAGACCTCTATGATTCCTTTTAGGGAAATAGTCGACGAATGCCAGTTGGCTTGTTTGACTCTTTTGATTTCAGACATTACGTATGAAACCCGTGGCGGTATGCCAAATATTTCACTCCTTTTACCCAGCTAAAAATAAATGGATATCTATACATCGTGACTTATTTAGAGCCTTTGAACGTCGCTCTATTGTGTTAAATAACGAAAATAAAAGTCACGGTGCATGCATGAAGAACAAATTTCCGTTGTTTTACTATCAGTGATACACGACGATGGATCAGTTTAATTTCAGTTTTGTCTGATCAGTAAGTACCGTATAGTAAACACACTTTCCGTAATTTGATCAGTCACGTATATCAACATGGAATCTCTCTTCTGCTGAAAATAGATCACAACGAAGAAGAAATTCAGTTCAAAGACATCTCGCTGTATTAAGCACATACAGTTTTTTTTTTTTTTTTTTTTACTCGAGGTAATTAGCGATCTTAACCTCGGACAAGTATAATTTGTTTCAGAATACGCGACAGCATAATTTCAAGTGTCTAAATGTACTATCCCTTTTCCCCCGAATGAAGATTAAGAGACATCTAAATGGTTCTGCCACTACTATATAATATAAAAAATAAAACTGACAATCAAAAAAACAAGGACTTTTACTAACTCTGGTATTTCCATTTCTTTTTTGTGGTCTGTTGTCTGCAGTGATTCGGTCTCGACGCGGCTTTCGACTTTCGAAATTCGCAGTTCGTTCATCTCTGTTTTCCTGTTTATCGATTCCATTCTCAAAACCAGCCCAACAATCAACAACAACGAAATAAAGGATAGAAACGAAGAACCTTTGTGGAGAACTTCGCCACATTTGGAGGAAGTCTTCTTGTTTGGTTCCATGATCGGTTCTAATTAACAAACAGTTGTCTGAACAACAGGAAGAAGTTCGACTGTCGTGTAAACTGAACGTTTGATTTCCTTTTAGCAGCAGTTTCGTGTTCCTGTATACGGGATATGCCCGGCAAGACATTCAACTGTAAAGCGAAACCGTTGTTAATTGATCTGTCATCGTTTGGAAGAAACTTTAATCTTTCTCTGAGTGTCAAGAATATCTCCCGGCATGAATGTAACTTTACTTAATTTGATAATCAGTGCCCGAGGGGAAGTATTCTGAGAATCCTGTAAGGATCATTGTGAAAAAGAAAAAATACTGAGACTTCTTCGTTTATTACATCACTGTAAACCTCTGACGGAGGTTGATTGAAGGTATAGGTGGGTGGAAAGCCACACTACAATTATATTCTTATCTCTTAGAGCTAGAATTGTCTTCTAATTTAGTGGATAGGGAATGTATGTTTCTTTGTGTGAAAAGAAAGCGGAGAGAGGCCTATTTGGAAGTTTTGTCATCACGGATTGTATACTATGGATGATGTGTTTGGAAAGTTTCTAGAATAACCAGCCTCGTTATTTTGTAGGCGGATTTAGTCTTCAACGTCAACAGACACTTCAGTTATACTCTGTTAGTTAAGTCGTGATATTTTCCTTTTAGGGCAATTTCGAAAAAAGACAAAACATCTCAATTTGAGCTGTGTCGACCCCTGCCATCTCTCATAAACAAGATTGTATATCAACAAACCTACAAGTCTAGCTAGGGACAATCCCATTGCCCTGATATTAAAACCCATTTCTTCTACCAAAACAAAAATGTATGTTTTGACATCACATACATCCTGACTTGAAATAAATAACATCGGTATATGTCAGGAAAGCACGGCATCAAATAACGAAGACAGAAGTGAGAAACCGTCGTCTATTTTCGTCTATTTTTGGTTTCAGCATCACCCGATCAGTAAGGTTATAAACACGCTTCATGTAACTCGTGTTCAGTCATGTATATCTTAGACTATTCCTTTCATTCACGCGCAAGAAATGCACAAGAAGTTCTTACGCCACAAGAACACGCAAACAAGCATAAGAAATGTAAATGTGGTGTTTTTGCGGTTTGCCTGCAGGAAAGTTTGGAAACAGGAAGTTGAATGTTTAAGCGCAAGAAGGCGCAAGAAGTTACGAGTCTTACTGTAAGCCGCAAGAAACGCAAAATGTCAGTCGAGTCCAGACGCGTAAAGTTTTTTTTTTATACCTCTGTGAGTGCAGTGACTACGTTACTGTAAATGAATGTCGTGATGATTTTAACGTTTCGTTTTCACCAAAACTCGTCCATGATTATCGAGACATGCGCTTACACTTAGTGTTTGCAGCCAGGAACCATGGCTAGATATGAAAACGGTCTCTGACTTCTTGGGTAACTACTGTCGCCGGCTTTTTCGCTCGTGACAAAATGTAGTAGCAGCGGCTGTGAAATGCACATGCATGCGTGCAGTTACTAAACTTCAGTCCCCAATAGAATCTTGTAGTACATATATATATATAGCGATGGCAAAGTGTCATCTTGTACTTACTCTCTCGTGTTTCCATTTCGTTTTTGTGGTCTGTTGTCTGCGGCGATTCGGTCTCGACGCGGCTTTCGACCTTCGAAATTCGCAGTTCGTTCATCTCTGTTTTCCTGTTTATCGATTCCATTCTCAAAACCAGCGCAACAATCAACAACAACGAAGTAAAGGACAGAAACGAAGAACCTTTGTGGAGAACGTTGCCACATTTGGAGGAAGTTTTCTTGTTTGGTTCCATGATCGGCTCTAATTAACAAACAGTTGTCTGAACAAGCTCGACTGTCGTGTAAACCGAACGTTTGATTTCCTTTTAGCAGCAGTTTCGTCTTCCTGTATACGGAATATGCCAAGACATAACTGATCTATCATCGCTTGGAAAAAAACTTTGACCCCTTAGTGCCAACTGAAAGATGACAACTTCGTTGTTTTAGTCCTGGCATGAATATCATGCACGTGTAATTTTGTATTCTTAAAGGACGGATGAGGATATCCTGAGAGCATGGTAGGGGTCATTCCAAAAGATGCTTAGTCCTTTTCGTTGGTAACACTGTATAGCAACTGTAGTAATAAAACTCTTGGCGAAGGTGGATGTGAGAAGTTCCCCCTCCTTGTCCTAGTCTTGTCTGAAAATTGAGATGTTACTCAGTGCCCGAAATGTAACAAATTTTTACAAAAGTGAATAGCCATGTGATGTTTCTTTTCATGTATGGATTATTGACCGTGTGAAGTCAAGATGACTGGATGTTGGCCAAGTGCTTATTATTCGCGTGTTTATGGACCGAGACGGAGAACGAGTCCAATATCCAGCCTGCTTGGTCAATATGGCATAAAGAACACTAGTTATCCCAAATGGGCAAGATACCTTTATCTATCACGGAGTATAGTATTTGGTTCATCTTGCACGCACGCAGCGCTTGACAGCATAATAATAATTAAGCTTTGACTCCGCACAGCTAGACTTTTTGGGATACAGTGCAGTTTATGTGACTAAATTTTGAGACTTTCGTTTAAATCAGTGTATGATTTCGTCGAAGAGGCCAATAAATAGCAAACACCATATAATTACTTTAAAGAAACTTGGAATGAAATGACAATGTTATTCCCTGCTCTGCTCTGCTCATTCGATGCTCATCTCGTCTAGTGCCCCAAATATTACACAATGCGCCGAGACATTAAAGGGGTAGTGGGGGGGGGGGGGGGGGGGTATAACCTTACTTTACTTTCCCAGGCTATTTCACTACAATTTCACTATTAACTACTACTAAGTCCAGAGTCCACCAATCCATTTATTTGTTTCTGTGAATGAAAGTTACTGGCAAGTCAAGAGCAAAGTTTGCACATTGTCCTGACAACAACTTTTTTTCTTAACAGCTTTTAATTTAGTTGAGAGTGAAAGACAGACAGCACAGCAAGTCAAGTTGAACCTCTCCCACCTTGGAAGCGCTTTCTATTTTCTCCAGGATATTTAATTTCCTTTTAGTTTCACCGATTTCTTTCAGTTTGAACGGTAAACAAAATTGTTTAATTAAGGGGTTTATTTCACCAGAGGATAACTTCCCTGGCCTTGACCGAAAACAGATGTAATAAATATTTAAGACTTCCTGTCAGCTATTTTCAGTTCAACATTCTGACACTGCCCATAGTAAACTCGATAACCAAACAGTTGTCAACCAATGCAAAATTTCGCTCTGTTTGTTATAATGGCTAGCCCTGGACATGAGTAAAAACTGGAGAAAAAGAAAAGGCGATCGTTTGGCACAGTACCAAATTCAAAATATGATACAGTTGCTACCAAGACGCGGTTCAGTTTAACAAAAGAGTAGAAAGACGAGTCACAAATTGTCAGGAAGTTCTATAAATTAAATTGCTGTCGGTCTTTTTCAGCTATAAATTATCTAATTATACATGTATGAGGAATTCGAAAGAATATGAGCCTTTCCGTGACACGGTAGACTAAATGGGTATTGTACTGGGCGGGAAATTCGTCCGATATTTTTCATCAGTGCATGTTCGACGGGTTCTCAATCACCTCTGGATGGGGGTGTGTAAAAGGAAACTTTGGATCTCACTTATTTATTACCCTTTTAATATTGTGTGACTTTTTAATTGTTCATTCATTTTAGGTGATATTCATTAACAATAGTTCACTTTATTTTGGCAAATTGAATTCCCTTTAGGCTTCCATTTCCTCATACTTAAGTGCAACATATGCATAATTCATGCTGCTTTGGCTGCTAAATGAAATCCTTCCTGACAGAGGACGACAGGAATTAAGTTTAGCCAGTTATAATGAAACTAGATTTGTCCAAAAAACGGTCAGTGTATATCACCCTCGCTTTCTGAGTCACAGTCAAAAATGCTTTCAACGAGAACTGGAGTGAAATTTGGAATGACAACTGTACAAAGAAATTGAATATCAGCTTAACTAACGAGACCAATTTTTGCCGCCTTTGTTTTCATTTCTCAGTACTCGGGAAGTTTTGGCAGTAACACACACGTGTACCACACAGGATGGTCGACCAATTGCTCGAAAAAAAAAAAATTATTATTTATCTATCATGGGGGGGAAATGCTGCTTTGTTGCGCTGTCCCTCTCTGTAGTGGTTCTTCAACAAGATCCATTACAATAGATATACGGTTGTAATATAAACTTTTGATGTACCTTATTTCTAATCACGGCTACTCAACGAATCCACACATTCAAAGAGTAGGACTGAGACGATGAACCTGTACCATAACCAAAGTCATATTCCGTTGAATAATAAAAGCTAGCTTCATCTGCTTCGCTTATTCCAATCCCGTGATCAGCACGGTCACAAGAACTTCCTCCTCCACCAATCATCATCACTGATCCGTCACCATATCCAATTCTAGCGTCTGAGTCACACCAGAAACCGATCTTGTTGGCGCTTTGGATGTTTCCATTGCACTCAGCCTGTTGAAACCCGTCTGTTGACTTGTACTGACCGCCATATTGAACCGTGCAGCTTCCCAGGCACTGGTCACTGGCCCAAACTTTGCCATTTCTAAAGTCGCCATAACTTGCGATTTTTGATCGGAATGTTTGTCCAGCCAAACAGTTACCTGTGGTCTGTAACAAGGGAGTGTGACTGGGGTCATCACTGCACGTGATCTTAAACTCTCTGCCGCTGACCAACCAAAAGGCGGGTGAGATCATGTCAGCGTTAACAGATGGACTGTACGTTGTTCCCATGGCAACTTGCTGGTCATACCACCAGTAACCACTGTCTTTCATCCAGTTCTTGTTGTCATTATTTGAGAATCGAGCGATAAGAGTCCATCCTTTGCCATCTGATGTCATGTCACAGTAAACCTGGAATGATATCAGAAAATGGCCCGGTTGTTATGCACTATACCTTTTTCAAGCGTTTAAAATCTGAAAGAAGAGGCGACGAATTTGGTTTTCAATTTAGCCTTTGATTTAGAGTTTGGTGTTGGTGAAATTTGGTTCTCAAAGATGCTTAGAACCCTCTTGATTTAACCATTTCTTCTTAAACTGCTTGGAAACTCCTTGAATTTTCTCTCGATTATAAATGATATCAGCAAACACACACAAGTGCATGCACGACAATTCTTTTAGTTGGTTGTGCCGCGTTTCAGTTCCTCCCAGGTGAAACAATGAGAAGTCAGGAGAAGTATGTTTGTTGCGCTTTGCATTCTAGAAGGGTCAGTTTGTTTTCCGCCCAGCAGCTGGAGGCCATGTAGTAAAATCACTTTACCTGCGAGGTACAACTGTTGGAAACATATCTGTAGGCCTGGTTGAGATAAATTTCGTTTCAATTCTGGTGTTGCGTACAAAGATATACAGCATATTGTAAGCACTGTTGGCGAAAGTTTAAAATAGGAAACATCGGGAAAGCTCATAAAATAACGCATAAATGATTCGGAATAACTAGTTCCTAAAAACACAGATTTCGTTTCTGTGAAAACCCTTCTCCACTTGCTTTGACTTCCCAGGACGCAGAGCTATATGGAAACATCGACAAAAATCCAAGGCAATCAAATCGGAAAATATATGTAGGCCTTTTCCGTTGTCCTCGCAAAATTTATATACTTTGTCAAAACAAAAGGCGCTGTTCAATTCAAGACTGATACAAACGTTGTCTTTGGAAATTCTTTAACTACTGCAGATTTAAGTAAGTTTCCTTCCTTTAACTGACTAACTAATGGCTCTTTTAAGAAATAATTTGTAATAGTAACTGTTAACCGATGAAAAAGTTTTAAAACATAATGCAAACTTGCCAAGATCACTCCTTGAAACTCTGTCAGTTTAATGTCCGTGAATTCTGCTACAGTTTTATATAGGCTGACCGGTTACGCTGGACTACAAAGTTTGGGATATCTTATATTTAATATTTCCTCTTAAATTTAATCGTAATTTGGCACTTTATTAACTTACTTTCCCATGTGTAAGTTGGTATTCTCCGTCAGGTAACTTCTGATCTGCTATCAACAGAGCCTCTTCACACGAAGGAGCAGCTGAAAAGTGGATGTAAAGTTTCAATATAGCTATGCGTTCTTTTTTTGTTTGTTTGTTTGTTTGTTTGTTTTTTCACATTGAGAGCATTTTTAAGAAAGTTTCATTCCAGTTGCACGTTGATGTTTGTATAACACATAAATTATTGCAATCGTCTGGCTTTTTTTTCTGCTTTTAGGAATAGAGAATAGCGGAACATCTTGTTGAAAACGGTTATAAGGGTACAGAATGCAGTAAACTCAACTTTTCATCGTTACAATAACACTAGTTGTTGTTTCCGCTAGTCCAAAACGGTTTTTTGCTTGGCAGATGTACTCTCCGTCACTGTTGTACTTGACCGGGTTAATTTCAAGACATCCATTTTGCTGAGAAGCCAGTGTTGTATAAGAAGACTGTTGAACACGTGACCACTGAAGCTTGAGTGGAGGAGAGCCTGTTGCTTCACAACAAAGACTTAAAGTTGATCCTTGAACTACAGACACCTGCGAGGGAGGTTTGTTGGTAATAACCGGTGGCTCTAAATAAGAAAGTAAACATTATGACAAACATTTTCTAGTTTAATTTATACCCTTGGAATGATTTTCCCGCGAACTGCCTTACCACTGAGTTTTTTTCAAGTCTCAACAGCGCGTGACGTCGTCGTCGTTGGAAGTTGTCCCGTGCAACATCATTTTAAAGCTCGAGAACAATGCAAAAAATCCTTTTTTAAAAGTCCAACATATTAATCAAGTGGAGAATAACTGAAAGAACAGATTGTGAGTTTCAAGGGCCAAGAAATTGGCTGTTTTTGCCACGAACGAAATTGCAGACTGCCCAAGTCTAAACGATATCAAAAAATATGATTACAAAGCCACTGAACTCCATCCAAGAGTAACCACAGACATACATAAGAGCGGTGAAGGACACGACCGCTTGTTATCAGACGGGTGTATTTACACAAGAATCAGGAATTCTGAAAAGACTTGGAACAGGAATGTAGGAGTAACTACAAAATAATATTTTATCTTGAGTCATTCGCAAACATTAAGACATCGAGATCTCCGCAAGGCGTCGCACTAGTTTGCCGGAGAGATAGGTAGACGACAATAGAAACGAATCGTTTGGGATAAATGACCGCAAATGTGACGAGTTTAATTGAAACTAAGGTTGCAAACAAAGATTAAAATCTCTTCAGGAAAGGTGGGGTTAGACATTTCGCCACCAGTAAAAACTAAAGTAAAATACTACATAAGATATGTTGACAGTCCGCGGGTCGGTGACCGGGGAGGTGGAGGGAAAAAGAACAAATACGTCTGAACGCAGAAAAGCAGAAAAGTTCTTCTTGCGATGATGGCAATAGTAGAAAGGGGCCACGTGTACGAGATAACCAACCTTTTGTACTTAACTTTGACACGCGCCCATTTTTCATTGGACAGGAGACTTCCATTGTTACCAGATTAGAGCACAACCCGCAAACTGATAAGAAATAGGAAATGCCTCGCGATAAAATAACATTATGCTTTCGGTTATCGGCATAATGTTTCTCTTTTCCTGTCGCCATCAAGATGAATAGAATTAAAAGCGATTTTTGATATCAATTAATTCATTAAGTCAAAGAGAAAGAGAGTAAATACCTTTTAGTCGCATTCTGCTAATGGCCTTTAAGAATCCATGAACAGTATTTGCCGTGCACATGTATGATCCAACATGAGACCTTTGTACATTGTTGATTTGCAGTGCGCCATCTTTCACAGTGGTATCTTTGAGCAAGGCACCTGCAAGCTTACTCCACGTTATCTGTTGAGATGTCTGACCGTCAACCCAGCAGTAGAATATTGCCGTAGCGTTGATAAAGACTTCCTGGGACACTGGATATATACTGATCTTTGGGTCAAAAATGCATTCTCCTTTTGGTCCCTGAGGGCCCGTATAGCCCCTGTTCCCCTTGTTCCCTTGCAAGCCAATCGAGCCCTTTTGTCCTGGACGGCCCATTGGTCCAACATCTCCTTTTATCCCAGGAATTCCACGAGGCCCCTCCTCGCCCATTTCGCCCTTAATTCCCTAAAGTCCTTGACGACCTTGCTTTCCACTTGGGCCAGGAGCTCCTACAGGACCCAAAGGTCCCCGGGGACCGGGTATCCCAGTGGCTCCTTTTTCTCCCTTGTATCCGGGATATCCGAGCACACCGGGATCCCCTGGGGGCCCCGGTGGTCCTACTTGACAAAGTGTGTCATTGCTAGCGTACGCTTGACTTAACTTCTTGTCTATTTCCTGGCGGATTTGCTGGAAAGATATTGTTGGAGGGTTTTGCTTCTGGGGCACATTTCTTTTTTTTCGTTGGCGATGTCCTGAAAGTAAAAGAACTTTCACGTTATTCTGAGCCGCGGTGATGAAAAAAGGAACAACACTTCTTTGCCGAAAACACTCATTTTTAGAGGTATTGTACCCGTGTCGCGTCATCCACGACACGCGATACGTGATGTGTGATTCGAGTTGGTGGTTCAGTGTCTACTCGTGTTATTACACAACTTTTTCGAATCTCAAAATAAACACAATAGCACTGTTTGCAGAATTCTTTGTAATTCAATATCATCTATAACAAGCTTTGTTTTCATCGATTCCGTCATCCTTTGTTCTGGGGCAGGACGCAACTGAAGAAATGATACAGAGAAGCGACATGCGAGGACCTTTGTTTATTTTGCCGCTGCATTTCGCGTTCTTTGTTTACTTTGTATTCATTTCATTATTATCAGACATTTAACGACGACAGCTTATCATGTTCATCTCGACTGATTTCAGAAGAAATAAATATACTCTCGTGTACTTCCTATCTTAGCTAGGAGCTCTCACAGTTTGAGTCTTATTAGGGTATATTAATTTTCCTCTCTGGAGTTGTCAGGAAATGACTTACTTGACGAAGGGAAAAAGATGATTCATGGGTGTACCCATCATATTTTGTATATTTTGTATGTGCTTCCTCCCCCCCCCCCCCCGCCCCCAAACCGATCTCCCCGCGCGTAACCCATAACGCATAACGCGCTCAGTTGCATATTTATAGGAGTTCACTTGAAATCGTTAACGAGTTTTTTGTTATTCGGGTTTCCGAAGGAAACGCCCGAGGTGTAAATTCGGCTCCTTTTTTTTTTTTTCTGCGTTCAGTCACAAAACGCAGTTCAACTACAGCGCATGCGTGAAGTGTACGCGCATGCGTAGAATGAACCCTAGAGAGCATGGTTAAAAGCAACGGCCGCCTTCGTGGAAAATTCCTCGCTTGATGAAAGCGAAAGAAATTCGATGGCTATTACACTCAATGTAAATACAAAGTCAAAGGTTAGAAGAGTTACAAAGAATGTTTGTAAGCTTCATACGAAGAGGGTAAGATTAAATAAAGTTACACAACATGAGAAGAAGTATTTGTTGAGTTGTTCTGTGATGGTATATCAAAGGATAATGAAATTGAAGTATAGAGCAAGTCGGTATTTATCAATGTTTTCTTGTAATAGACCCATGTGTCTTTATAAGAGTCAGACACATGTATCAAACTATTGTAAATTTCAACTGAGTTCAGATATAGAGAAAAACCCTGGTCCTACTCCAATGTATATTGACCCCAGCAAAACAATAACGGCACCATATAGCCAAGCTAATGAGTTGGTATTTGGACAAAGTTCAGGACAACAATGTGTTGCAATGAGTTTATGCTCTTTGGTTTACAATAACAAACAAGGAATCAATTCTGCTAATGATCTGGTGTCAATAATGAATGCCGGAAATCAGTTGTATTCAAGTTTGTCTCAGTTAACCAGACAATCATTTTTAATGCAGACCGAATTACCCACACTTTTAAATGTGTTCGAGACTGACTATGAACTTCAATACAGTGAAACCTACACTGGTGCTATTCATCAAGAAGCTACAATAGAAGGATATCAGTACTGTACCTCCTTAGATAGAGCCTTTCAATCACTTATATCCGAAGATTTCAACAATTTTGTCTTGACAATAGGCTGTACCGCAGTGGCTATCTATTGTAATGGCAATATGGGCTTGAAAATATTTGATTCTCATGCAAGGGATATTTATGGTAGAAGCCATCCTCAAGGTACATGTGTGCTGCTTGAAGTATCACCACTGAATAGTTTAGTACATTATTTTCAGAGTATACATAACAATGATATATTTGAGTTGAAAGGGGTTAAAATTGATAAAGTTTAAAATAATACCCTTTTGACAACTTTGCGGTCGAATACGACGACAATTTCACAGTACTATCTGTCATCCTACAAAAGAACAAGATCGAATGGAGAGACAAATCACCGCCAACATGAACATTTCCCTTGGCGACAATGATAATATATACCAATATAGGTGTACTTTTGTTTTACGTGGGTTACATTCTGTAACTGCAAAAATGTTAATCAAAATATAAACAAGAACAGATCATCCAAGAAACTGAACAAAGAACATTGAACCTCATGTTATAACTTGTGACTTGTTCCTCCGTTAGACTTATTTGTCGTTGTTTCCGGTCAATACACAGGAAAACAACACAGCATTGATACCAAATATTGAGACATTTCCATCGTTTTGTTACAGTTTTGTTATACATAATTCCCAAAATTTATGCTCTGCCAAGAGCACTCACTCTAGCTATATAATGCTGCAGTGGTTTCAGGGATTTTTCTATTAAAAACAATAATTATGAACTATTGAACAGTACTATTGCTTTAATCTACTGATTTCTGACAACTCCCCTTGGGTCAACATCTAGCAACAAACTATGACTCAACACCAATAATAGATAAAAAACTGCCTTCTCCTTGCAATTTAAGGCAAATACGTTACCTACTCAGGGTTTGTAAAAGCCTTGAAAGTCCTTGAAGATGCTTGAATTTAAAAATAAAAAAAAATCAAGGCCTTGAAAGTACTTGAATTTAAGGACTAGGGCTTGATTTTAGCAATGCTTTTCCTTAAGCAATTTTCAAGTTGAAAATTACAGTACTTTCATGGAAAAGCTGAGAAATAATATTAAATAATTATAAAATTGCTTATGCAAACCATTCCAAAAGCGGTCCCTCAATTTTCTAAAACTTGGCCTTCAAAGTAATTGAAGAGTCCTTGAATTTCAACCTTTGGCATTTGTAGGAACCTACTCCTATATGGTAATATATTATTTTGATTGTTTTCTAGTACCATAACAACATTCATTACACTTAGCAGACAAAAATAAACACAAGTAGAATTATTCATGACTGGCAATAACGAAATTGCGTGACAACAGAGACAATCGCAATATGGTAGTCCCCTAAAGATAACTCCAGATGTGCGATATTGAAAGCCCGAGTTCACGCAGCCATGCGTCTTGTTTGTTTTTGTTTTCATTTTAATCTTTTTTGTTTTGTTTTGTTTTGTTTTTTTTTTTTTGAATTGGCAAAATTTGATAGTGATGAACTATACAAATGGTAACGTTAAATCCAGTGGTTAATAGAATCAAAATTTCGATATAGTACCCTGAACCCTCCAAAGAGGGTTGCTAAATACTCAAGCCCAGTCCTCTTACCAAATGTCATTGCCAGACCTTTAAACTAGTTGAACACTTGCCAAATATTTCATACCCAGATCAAGATAAAAACATATGTCCATAATTATAATACATATATTACGACGCCAGTAAACTGAAAGACATCGCAAAAGATGTCTTTTTTTCTCTTTTTTTTTTTTTGGCTGGGTCGTAACGACGACATAAGGAAAAAGAGGATGGAAAACAAATGTTTGGTTTCAGAATTGTCGGGACTTCCTGTATCGATCGATCACGTATGTCTTCGCTTTCTTCCAGATCTGTTGAAGATGAACCGACTTAGAGAACTCTTTCTGAATAAGCAATATGATATTGTAACATACACGCGGCAGATTGAAATCATATGTTCAGACAAATATCGACTTTTTCGACTGAGAGGTTTGCCTCCCACAGATGATAGACATGTCGCTACAGTGTCTTTCAAAAAATCATGCATCCATCCAATTAACAATATCATGATTGTTCTGATAAAACTCACTCGTGTAATACAGTTCAAAATCAAAGTGCTCGACATGTACTTACTTTCTGGTGTTTTCATTTCGTTTTTGTGGTTTGTTGTCAGTGATTATCCGATCTCCATGCGGCTTTCCACTTTGGAAATTCGCAGTTCGTTCATCTCTGTTTTCCTGTTTATCGATTCCATTCTCAAAAACAGCGCAACGATCAACAACAACGAAATAAAGGACAGAAACGAAGAACCTTTGTAGAGAACGTCGCCACAATTGGAGGAAGTTTTCTTGTTTGACTTGTTTCGTTCCATGATCGGTTCCGAATTAAAGCTAATTAACAGACAGTTGTCTGAACAAGCTCGACTGTCGTGTAAACTGAACCTTTGATTTCCTTTTAGCAGCAGTTTCGTGTTCCTGTATACGGGATATGCCAAGACAGAACTGTAAAGCGAAACCGTTATCAATTGATTTGTCAACGTTTGAAAGAAACTTTAACCTTTCTCTGAGTTTCAAGAATATCTCCCGGCATGAACGTAACATTACTTAACTTGATGATCAGTGCGCGCGGGAGAGTAATCTGAGAATCTTGCAAGGGTCGTTCTGAAAAAAATACTGAGACTTCTTCGTTTACTAATACTGTTAAATTACAGTACTTTAAACTCCTGGCGTAGTTTCATTTAGGGTATAGGTGGGTGGCAGGTTTCCTTCCTTTCTTTATTAATTCTATTATGGGCCATAAATTGTAAGGGAATGCAATGCAATATCACGCGTCTGTTTGTTAATCGGTAATTATGTTCTTGTGCCATCGCACTAAATCAACAGCTAACAAGAATTAAACGTAAAGGACAGGAAAGCTAAGAAGTAACTGAAAACCTGTACCTGGCTTTAATTTATGTCTTTTATACGTTTTTTTTTTCCTTTTAAGTTTTAAGGTTTTAAAGTTTTAAAGTTTTCTTAAAAAGTTCCATGATCTACTAACTATGAATTAACAAACAGTTCAACGGTCTGAACAAGCTCGACTGTCTTGTAAATTAAACGTTTGATTTCCTTTTAGCAGCAGTTTCGTGTTCCTGTATACGGGATATGCCAAGACAGAACTGTAAAGTGAAACCGTTATCAATTGATCTGTCATCGTTTGAAAGAAACTTTAACCTTTCAAAACCAAGAATGACAAATACCCGCTGTTCTGGCATGAGTATCCTTATTATTTTTTGCTAGTATCGTGAGAATCTTGTAGGGGTGATAAAAAAAGAAACATTAAAACAAAACAGACTGAGACTTAATAATACTGTTTACATACTGTAGTAACAAAATTCGTCGCGTGGCGAAGGTGCGGGGCTTCTTTTTGTCTGTTAATTCCATAAGATGGTCAACTTTTTTTCTTCTTATATTTATTATCTATTTATTAAAAACACTGCCAAAACTACTTACAATGCAGATAATAAACAGTAGAAAGATATACATACCTATAAAACGTACAAGCTTGCTACTTGCTTATTGCATCAGACAAAGGACCTCGTTAACTTGGAAGAACAATCATATTTATCAAGACAGCTAATCCTATCTTGAATTTATCAGTTTAACAGACTTAAGCCCAGGACATCAACAAAAAACAGAAATTAATCAGAGACTCTCAGTGGGGAGGTGAATTACCTCTCCTTTATTACCGCTAGACGTATTAATCGTTTGTTTGTTTGTTTGTTTGTTTGTTTTTTTCGAGACTAGAAAGTAAAGGACCTGCACATAAATCTAGTGTTGTGACATGTTAAAACGATCGTTTATGAACAGCATAACTTGACCGCATTTACGTTAATCGCTTAGCTCTTCATTAAGGACATCAAAGACATTTGACGGCTAATATTGGCCTGCTCATTTGACGGTTGACGGCAAAAATATTGCGTTTCTGACGGTCGACGGTTAATTTTTTGGCCAGTTAACGGTTGACGGTAGACCCTACATTGAGTTTCTCGAATTAGCTCAACCAAGGAAAGAAAACTGAGAAGGTCACTCCGTGTTCGTTGGTCTCTAAAGCTGGCTTACACACCTTAGAAATGCACAATAAGCCTTAATTTTTCCACATACAGCAACCGGTTAGCAATAGATATTTACAGCTGAATACTCTGCTCAGTTAGAAGTATTTTTATGACGGAGAAAACTACCTGATGGTGATTGGCCGAGTTTTTAATCTGCGCCCAGTGCAAATTAATGCGCGTGCTTTCGTAATTGTCTCTGTCATATCATAAATGACGGATCTTTTGAAAACTCGAGCAATGAATAGAAAAAAAGGATTTACAATACCCGTGATGTTTAAACATTCTTTTAAATTGTATACTCGCCTAGAGGCTAATGCAATGTTGAGAAAATTTTCAAATGTTACTCAAAGCGTAAAGTCCTAACTGCACTTGCATTCATACGGTTAGTGACACTAAAACTAACCTAACTTACATTTTATCAGCTTCGGAAAGGTTTTGCGTCAGAGAGATACACTTAGCCATATTTTCAGGCTCGAATCCTCGAAATACTATCGCAGAACAGTTAGCCTCTATGCTCTCCCCAAAAAGAAAGACTTCTAATGAAAAAGAATTGTAAAACAAATTGACTAATTTTGTCTAATCCTGTGCAATGTTGTTGATAAGCACTTGTATGAACATTTATCTTATAAGAACAAATTTAGAGTTCAACAACAATCTGAAACGTAACTTTTTTGAGATGTAACTCGTGATTAGTCCTACTCAAAGAATCCACAGATTTAATGAGTAGGACTGGGACGGAGGGGAATGTGACCAAGCGTCATAACCAAAGTCATATTCAATTTGCTTTCTGCCGAGGTCTACAAAAGAAGCAGCGTTCGCCTCTGTTATTCCAATCCCGTGATCAGCACGTGCACAATAACGTCCTCCTCCACCAATCATCATCACTGATCCATCACCAGTACTCCAGTCACACCAGAAGCCGATGTTGTTGGCGCTTTGGATGTTTCCACTGCACTCAGCTTGTTGAAAACCGTCTGTTAACTTGTACTGACCGCCATAAAGAACCGTGCAGTTTTCCTGGCACTGGTCACTGGCCCAAACTTTGCCATTTCTAAAGTCGCCATAACTTGTGATTTTTGATCGGAATGTTTGTCCAGCCAAACAGTTACCTGTGGTCTGTAACAGAGGAGTATGACTGGGGTCATCACTGCGCGTGATCTTAAACTCTTTGCCGCTGACAAACCAAAATGCAGGTGAAATCATGTCAGCGTTATTCGACGGGTCTGTTATTGTTCCCATGGCAACTTGCTGGTCATACCACCATAAACCGGTGTCATTCATCCAATTTTTATCATCACTGTTTGAGAATCGGGCGACCAGAGTCCATCCTTTGTCATCATCTGTCATGTGACAGTACACCTAATGAGGGAGTAGCTAGTTTAGTATTCCTTAAAAATTATCCGTTAAAAAGCTATGCTTTGCTTTCGTAAAGTTAGCGAGTGATGTCTTCTCCATTTTGCTTACCTTGAATGACACACTCCCATTTGTCAGCAAGTATTGTCCATTTGGTAACGTCTCGCCAGCTTTCTTTTGAGTCTCGTCGCATGAAAAAGCATCTGAATGATAATGAAAAACGCAAAGATTTGATAGATGCATGATTTTTTAATGTGCATGCTGTTTTGAAGTTATTATAGTTTTCACAAGCAGCGCTTAAATTTCAGGAAAAAGAATCAAAAGTGACATAAATCAGACAAGAAATTGACCAATAGATTTTTAATGGATAGCAATTACCAAAATAATTCTTCTGCTAGAGAAAGGCGACAGAAAAAAAGCGAAGAAAACCTGCCACGAGCTGAAAAAGAAACATGGCGAAAAAGCGGAAAGAGAACTCCAGCGAGACCTTAAGCTAAAAAGAAAATTGTTGTCATAAAAGTTACCTGCCCCAATGCCCATCGCTAAGAAGGCGTTGTGGTTTGATCAAGGTTACACTGGTTAGTACAGACATTTATGTTTGCTTTAATATTCGTAATAGAGAATTCGCAAACTTATAAAAAGAACTAGTGCTATTCCACTACTTTTTCTAACTCTGTCTCCTTCTGTCAACTCTAATATATCGTACACTGGAAGTTAAGACATTCCGTGCTTTGAATCTAGAAAGAATTTCCACTGTCGGATTATGTACGCGTGTCAATAAACGGCGCCTGAATTTTAGTGGTAAAATAAAAAAAATAAAAAATAAACGTTTCGATTTCATCTTCATCTGACATTATCATCCATTTAGAAATAAAACTGAGAGAGTTATGTTTTCTTTATATATGTACAGAAGAGATGTGATCATGACAGGTTCGTGCGTGAGTTAGGATCAGAATAAACATTAAGCGTTATACGGGTGCCAATTAAAAACTAAGAGAAATATCAAACAAAGAGTTTTTCACGAATGAGTCTGGCTGGGTGATCAGTTCCCGTTTCCTTTCAATACAGAATATATTGGATACATCTGCCGCCATCTACCTAAATGCAGTGAAGAGCAGAAGTCATCTGCCTTTGGAAAGCATTTACAAGAGTAACATAACGCCAAGATCACTGAACTTGCCAGCAAATTTTCGATCCTAAAGAGATGCAAAGGAAAGCTGCATTGCGTGATCTACCAGATGCTGAGTCTGTTCGCGCAGCTCCAACTTTTTATTCTGATCAATAATTGTTTAATTAACTTACCGTTGCTTTATTATTTCTAACTTGATAATGATATTAAGATGACATCGAAATTTCGTTTTTCTGGCGTTAATATTCGATGTTAAATGTGTTATTTAGTTTTCGCTCATTAAAATAAAATAAAACAGATGTGTGACGATGACTGATTAACTTGCGTCTGTGAAAAAGATGTGGTTCAACTTTTTTCGCTGCCCATACATTTTACTCTTTTATATTTTACTCACCTAATAGTCATTTAACTTCTCGTTAAAGCTTGTTAGATAATGCCACAGTGGAGATCCCGCGTTAGAGACCATTATAGTGTCACGAACATGCAAACTAAAGCCATAGTGGTTCCATAAGGAAATGAATCAACACTATCGATCTGCTTTCGAAACTGAAACGGCATCTTATTTTAGAGAGACTAACTAGAGGTGAAAATAATTTGACAGGATGTGGTGTACAAATATAAATTCATTTAAAAATTAAGAATTGGTTCATGCCTCGCGTGCGTATATCGAGTTATGGATGGACGCAGGAAGTTTAGAGTGCACAAAAGAAGTGTTAAGAGTTGCTCAAGGCGACAGCCGAGGGCAACTCTGGCTTCTTCTTTTATAACATGGTAACAACAACTTGGGCCCTAAAACCTGTTTTATTTGTGATTGACTACAAAGGGAGTGGTAAAAGGGGGGGGGGGGGAGGTAGTAGATCACGTTTCACGGAAAATAAAGCAGCACTTTCACAATTCACGAAAAATACAACATTGGCATTTCACGCTTCACGGAAAATAGAAGAGAACGTTTTGGAAAATCACGGTTCACGGCGACTATGGAAATCACGATTCACGAGGAAAAAAATGGCTATTTCACATTTCACAGGAAATAAAAAGGGCCGATCACGGGTCACGAAAATACCCTTTACCACCCTCTACAAAGTTCTCATAATGTTCTCACAATCTAACAGGTCACGATCATTTGAGCAACGGTTGAGCGAAAACGCTTAACCTGGTTTCTAAAATCGTCAATGAAAAATTCGCTTTTTCGAATTAATTGTAATGAAAATGTAGCAAGTCAAAGTTAATTTACTCGATGAAAATGCAGACAAACAAAGTCAAAATACTCACGTTTAAGTAAACATCTTAGCTTGGCAAAAGTCAAAGGCTCGAAGTAGAGTTTGGATTGTTCCGAATAATCTTAACATCGCCGAAACAAAAGGAACTCGCACCAACCTCGACGGAAATTTTGCAGCTAAATCATGATTGAAACTGGACACGTCATCTTATATACGCATCCGTGCGTACATAGAGATTTTGTTCATGATGACTCAACAGGAATTAGATAGGACTAGCGCGCGCGCTATGTTATAATACAGCATTGCAGTTCTTGGAACATTTTCTTACCAAGTTTGATTTCACAGTTTTTCCCAATCCAAGACGCTTTACACAAACATGAAAATGTTTGTTTCTTGTCGTCTGTTACACAAGAGCCACCGTTGAGGCAACCAAGAGCTGTGAGACTTTGGCAACCCTGATCACACATGTAAAGCGTTTGAATTAAAAAAAAAAAACCAGACAGCTCAAAGTTCAGTAAGGACGAATATACATGCTAAAACAATTTTTAGTCAGAAGGGGATTAATTGGTGCGATCGTGCGAGCTTCACTGTTTGCTCTCGCTAACGTACAAACATTATTAACGTAACTGTATTAAAAAACGTTTATTTCGACGACTATAGTGTGCTGGATAGTATTCCGGAGACCCAATTTTGGAAAACGAAATTTATGTATGTTACTAACTACCCAAATAAACAAAGCAGCCGTACAAACAAGAAAAAAGGCCAAAACCAGTAGGTATTGAGGGCGAATCGAAAGTATAATGGTCGCATTATATCGCAATGCAAAACTGTTCAGTCGTCCTGCAGGCAGGCTGTTCCATCCGCATGACCCCCGGCTGAGAACAGAGACTTTCTCTATTAGTGACTTCTTCAAAGGGCCGCTACTTTCGTGTGGGCCGCTATTTTCGGGGGACCGTTACTTTCGGGGTTCGATAGGAAGAGAAAAAATTAACGTTACTTTCGGGGAGCCGTTATTTTCGGCGGGGCCGTTACTTTCGGAATTCTGCGGTAGTTGCTAATTGCTAATTACCTTTAACAACAAAGAAAAAGTGACCCCTTTTTGATCATGAAACTTGGCGTTTTCGTCAATGGCGCCATGCTTGTTCAGTTCGCAAGTTCCTTTGGTGTTCTTCATAGATGACATCTTGAAATTGGTTGAGGTACACCATGTAGTTCTCAGGCAAGAATGGCTGCATGAGGTCAGGCTGGGAGACTCAAACCTTTTGACCACATGTCCCTTCAGTCGCTTATCTTGCCGCGTCGTGAAGATCACTGAACGAGAAAGTTCGGAGTCTTCTTCAGCAGCGTAAACAATGGTATTCACCATTCCTTGAAACATGACAAAGAACAGAACGTTTTTAGCGCCCATTACCTTTAAACAGAATTCGGTACTGAATGGAAAGGTAAACTGTTCAGAGGCTTGACTTTGCAAGTTTATTTCAAGGAGTGGTTTTGCTGCGTTGTTTCAATTATGCGACGAAATAGAAAGACGCTACGATTGGTTTATTCTTTCAAATATAATACTTGGATGCTTTTGATTGGTCGTTCGTCAAAAGTGTGGGGATGGGTTGTTGCCTGTGGGAGATCGGCCTGCATAAATTAAAAGTTTTGAGAAACCCGTTGCGGAGAGTCAGCGCAGGTCACTCGTTCGATGATATCCAGGTGACAGTGATGAAGGCAGATTTGCCTCAGAGAGCTAGTCTTGGGGCAGCTGGGGGAGATCGTTCTATGCACGCGAGCGCTTGCATCCTGGCACACCTAAATTAGTTTCATACGAGTACGAGTGCAAATAACAGGCTGAATTGCAGCAATTTCGAAACGTCGGTTATTTGATGACAGTTTAGTGCCTAAGAAAGACAAACTCCTAAATACATCTTGTTTGGCGCTAAGCAGTTTTCATATTTATCTGGTTCTAAAAGAACCTCTTTAAACCTCATGCTTCAGGTTTTTCGAAACTAAAAAGTTCACTTGGTTCCAATTTTTACCTAAATTACAAAGTATGACCAGTTTCTTTGTCAGAATGTACACTGATGTGACTGTAATTTGTGCCTCGTTGTCACCGAAGTTTTAAAAGTGCTTCAAACTTGATAAACATTTGGGCAAAAAAGTTGAGTCGCGTACCAGGGTGGTTTATTAACGTGATCTCAAAGTCACAGCCAAGGGATTGATAAAAATTAGAAGGTCAAATTTTCTTTAAAACAATACCGGTTATAGTGAATTTCCTTACATTTGATGATGGTAGTAGTTTAATGAATTTCAACGAAACAAGCAACCGACGTCAAATGTTGACAAAACGAAGACGGAGCGAGAGAACTTAAAATTATGAAAATTAGATACGAATACGACAGTTGCTATGACTGCAGAATGTCAGTGAATATTTTAGGTAAATGACAAAAGATGACGTCATTGAGTCTGTAAATAGCATGGTTGCAAGGCAAAATAAAGCCGTCAAATTTTCGCCTGCGTTAAAAAAGAACCACCTTCTTCTTATTTTAGCTCCAGTAAACATACACTAACAACCAAAAAAAAAAAAAAAAAAAAAAAAAAATCCGAAATTTTGGTTGGGAATTGTTTTCTGGGAAGAATGAGTTCCATGTGAAATTTCCCCAAAGAGACCGCCACTTTATTTGGTTCGGGCGCCATTGCGCGAAGCCGCGAAAGGCAAAAGGTTAAAGGCTTGGAAACGACCCAAAGAGAAAATGGCATCATTAAAAGCGTTAGAATTTCCTTTTTTCTTGGAAATTTCTAGCCTCCGTTCGCTCTTTGGGCTCGTCATCTTCCTCCCCGACGTGGGGAGGAAGACTGCGTGACGAGCTCGAAGAGCATCTGCGTAGAAGGCCAGGAAATTTCCAGTGGCCGGACTGTCGGCCGGACTCTAAACGGAAAACAACCAATGGAAGCTTTCTTGGGACCAAAAATTCAGGAACGTTCGATCGAAATTGAGGTCAATGGATTTAGCAAAATTCTCCCGTAGAAGGTTCTTAAAAATCTGAGAATTATGGGATGCTTTGAATGTCGAGGTAAGGACCGCAGGAAAACTAAGTCGAAAACGGCCGAAAACTGGGCCTGTGGGACCTAGTTCCCAGGGCTTTTCCCTCACTCCAAATTGAATGGTTACCAAGCTTCAACATGGCGGACGAATCACTTCGAATGTGACTTGTAACAGCAATCGCATTTACTTTGTAATGTACGGTGGCCCTCGTCGTCCAGGCTTCTCGCCATTTCAAGGGCGATCTAGAGCACCCTCATCGAACTTTAGGCCGCGATTCGAGAGTCCGGGATTTCCGCCACCAGGCCATAATGTTTATCCACCTCTTAGGCAACCTTTCCAACCTTCACAAAGGCCGTACGGGTTTATGGACGGTCCTGTTCCACAAGGAGTAAGACCAGGATTCCGGCCAGGAGCTTGGCAAGTAGCTGGAACAAGACAAGGCTTTCCATCTAGAGGATATCCTGAACAACAAAGGCCACACAGGGTACATACTGTATACAAGAAGACATGCTTGAGTTTGCCTCATAGTTTGTCTGCATTAAGCTTAATTGGAGGTAGTTTAGCTTGATTATTAAGCTTATACCGTTTTGCCTGAGTAGACGGTTGAAACTATCTAAAAGGCTGTTAAAGGGTTTATTTATTTATTTATTTATTATTTATTTTAATTATTTATGTTTTGCAAATCAATAACGAGTTAAAATACTTGTAGCTTGATATGCACTTAAAGAAGTTTTACATGCGTGCTAGGTAAGCTTAGGCCCTGGTCAAAAGTCGAACTTCACATGAGATGAACTAAACTGAGTGAATTAATATAAAAGTTAATGATAACTTCGAAGTTTGACTCAACTGAGTTCGTCCATTTTATTTGTTAAGGACACTAGCTAGGCCAATCATGATTAGTTAATAATTGTCTCTTTATCTTAGTTACGAGCGTAGTTACAATGTTTACTTCTTTTTTAATGGTTTTTTTAATCGGACCTTTAAGCGTCACCACACGCATATAAACACTGAGTTAGTGTCCCTTTAAAGTAGTTTTTTGTTCCTTCTCGCATGGCCTTGTCAACCTTGAACTCTTGATGTTTTTTTGATTTCCTAACCCTTGGCTCGAGCAGAACCGATATTTTACGATCGTTTATTTTGATGCAATAAATCGCTGATAACCATCAACTTTGGTTTTCCGTGGTTTACTTGTCTACCCTTGAAGATGACCTGTAAAGTAGTCCCACCCACTAGTTTGTCGCGACATGCCTAGAGCTCATTTTGTTTCATCTCGTTCTGGAATTTGCCAGTCGCTGCACATGCTACACTAACCGTCTGCTGTACATGCAGGCAGAACCTCTTCAGGAAACAAACAGTGTATATGTATGTGGTGTAACATTGCATTCTTGATTGCACCCTCAATATCCACCTTGTCACAAATTACCACCTTAATTTAACCCACAACTTGCTTCTGCATTACAGAATTGTGCCCATTGAAAAGCATCGCCTAGGGTAAAGTGTACTGCTGTACCTGTGAACAAGGCTGCAAAGGATACCGCTGGTTTCGTTTTCGATTTGCTGAAGCGTTGAAAATTGAAATGTGATCCAACATGTCTTTGCTTAACAGCTTCTGCATTACAGAATTGTGCCCATTGAAAAGCATCGCCTAGGGTAAAGTGTGGGGTACCCATGATGCTTTGTAAGCACAACAACCTGTGAACAAGGCTGCAAAAGATACTGCTGGTTTCGTTTTCGATTTGCTGAAGCGTTGAAAATTGAAATGTGATCCAACATGTCTTTGCTTAACAGCTTCTGCATTACAGAATTGTGCCCATTGAAAAGCATCACCTAGGGTAAAGTGTGGGGTACCCATGATGCTTTGTAAGCACAACAACCTGTGAACAAGGCTGGAAAGGATACCGCTGGTTTCGTTTTCGATTTGCTGAAGCGTTGAAAATTGAAATGTGATCCAACATGTCTTTGCTTAACAGCAGTAACCATCCTCTCGCTAATATATATTCTACCGTTCAAACATTTTTGCCAACAGAAGGAATGTTTCTGCTCGAGATTTGGCAAACACTGCGGTAGGTGGTATGCCCTTACCTAAAAAGTGTTTTCAACTTTCATAGTCCCGCACTGCCAGCTGATTAATTTGCGTAGAATGTAAACAACTGATCAACGCATGCTGGCTATTTCAGATAAATCGAAGTACGTTAAAACTATCCAGAAGATTTTGAAATAAAGTGCACATTTGATTTAAAATATCAATTCACAAATTAAGAGTAACAGTAATGAAAACGAAAAAATTTTCCCCAGAACATTGAAATATTATCTCACATCTCCGCTTATTGGCAGCATAAAGTAACCGTTATATTTGATGAAGCACACCATCTAATAATTATTAGTTTTATTCTTCTCTGATGAATAGAGTAAAAATTTGAGCTGTCAGAGCTAGGACAATACTTGTGAAAAAGACCTACACTGAGGATTACGTGATTGACAGGCCTTATTCCTGCTCTCTGTCTCCTTTTTTGCTCATCTGCATTTTCCCGTGTGACATTTTTCAACGGGTGCAATTCTGTAATGGTCTAGCCTCATAGCTCAGTTGGTGGAGTAAATTTAAAGGTGATCTAACCTGAAGGTCATTGGTTTGTTTCCACTGAGTTAAAATAATTCTTTTTTACCTCATGTCATCACTGATCTCCTTTCTAGAGCTAAGGCTCACAGGGAAATACTTGGGTTGGTTTCCAGCTTATATAATTGATTAGTGCTGCATGATGCAATGTTGCATTCACAATTGTACAATTATATGTAAGTCTATGTTTTTGTTTATGTTCACAGGGTAGAGGTCATGGCAACAGAAGAGAAGATTCACCAAGTATTGAAGCTTACTACAGACATTCAATGGTTGAAAATCCATGGAGGGAGTTGGAAGAAAAATATCAAGAGAGGAACAAGCAAGACTAAGCAAAGAAATATTACATTACTTGAATATTTGTGGATAAAGAACTCAAAGAACAGCTGTAAATAAAATAACATTTTTTTTTCTAGATTTTGATTGAAAAATATTTCTCTTGACTGATGATACTTACTCATTTCAAGGAAGGAAGATCAATGTTAAATTTTCAAAGCAAAGTATGAAGCCTATCTGTAATTTCCACTGGGTTGGAGGTAGGGCTTGAACCAGAAAATTTACTTCGATCAGGAGCAGAGATGCCAACCTAAAAAAGTTGAATTCCAGGGGGTTGCCGATTTTGCCTCTTCTAAACTCCCTAAAATGTAGTGTATGAAATTGGGTTTGGCTGACTCAACTTCAAAAATATCCCCTAACATTGTCCCTAAGTCAGCAAAAATAGTGTGGAAATATGTGCTTTAAACACTCTCCTTTGAATCCAGGAGATTTGGTGATCCATGCAGGAGACCAAGAGATTAGGTCTGTATTCGCTAGACTAGGAGATGATCTGAGGGAGTTCACTTAGTTGCAGGAGGGGTATCATTTGCATGGACAGTTTCAAGTCCTACAAATTATTCTAAGAAATTCAAAATGGCAGCCACTGGAATGAAAAGCAATTTTTTTTATGATTGTAAATTGATAGAAGTTATCAAAACCCTTGTTCTCAATATTGGCTTGGTTTGTGCATCACTCAGTGAAAATGATAGCTAGTACCAGTAAGGTCCCTGGGGGGGAGGGGGGGAACTCATAAAAAGGACAGGGGTTCTTGTCGGAATTTTTGAAAAAAACCCCAAAGAGGTATCAAGATCCTGCTTTGTGGGCATGGCTTGAAATGTTTTTCACCCCTAAGAGGTGCCAGTTCACAACACATTATCTCCTGTCATATTTTTGGCCCAATACCGCAAAAGTTCTCTCTGTGGACCTTTTGAGGCCAAACACTCTAAGAGGTACCAAAGAAATACTTCTTTTTTAACCCCTGAAAGGTATGAGGGACACCCCAGTCCTTTTTAGATTAGAATACCCTTCCCCTCCCCTGGGGTAGGTTATACATTTTTCAATAAATTATTAACTGTAAAAAAAAAATTAAAAAAAAAAAAAAAAAATGAAGCTATTTCCAGGTTAATGCTGATGAAAGATGTCTGACTTAGGCTCATGCCTGGCACAATCTTTATTAAAATTATCAAAAATGGACTAGAGTGCAAATAATATATGGCATAAGTATTGTTTGAAATTAACATTTTTAGTGAAGATTATATTAAGATGGCCTTCAAAAACTCTCAAAAAAGCATGTATAAAATTGTAATCATGCAGGCAATTGTCAAAATCTTTTTCCTTTCACATTTGTGTAAAGATATAAATTTGACACAGTAAACGACTACATTCGGAAAGGATAACAGGTACAGTTTATTTGACAACGATTTTTAGAGAAGCGAGGTGAAGTGTTACCAAAAAAGTAGCCTGCATATCAGGCGTATAAAGGGGAGGGCGTGGAGGAGGAGGAAGAGAATTCGCGAAAAAAAAAAACGCAGACTACCAAAAAAGCATGCTCCTCAACCGGAAGTTCAAATCAAAGCACGTGTCGGGTATGACGTAACCGGAAGTGTAATAGGCCTAATTCTGGCCAATGAGGTGTCACCCCTGCTACTCTCGGAGGGAGCCCCCACGGATACATATAGAAACGCGTGGCTCAAAACTTCCTCTCACCTTCGAGAAATCGTTGTCGGTGTCGATTTATTGTAAGAATTTTCAACGGTTTTTTAGCGTTCTTTTTCTTTAGCGACGCTAAAAGCCGCCAAAAAAATTTGTAAAACGTAAAAAAAGGCTCAAAAAAAGTTTAAAAGCGGAGAAAATCTTCAAAAAAAATTACAAAATCCTCAAAAAATTTCCAAATTTAAAGAAACCAGTTAAGGAACCGTCATCACAAGTCGAAGTGAACCCAAAGAAGTTTGAAAATGAATCCTGCTCCTGGCGCACCAAACTATCCCATAGCGTCTCTGTACGTTGGTGATTTGGCAGCTGATGTCACCGAAGCGATGCTGTTTGAGAAATTCAGCACAGTCGGTGCTGTTTTGTCCATCAGAGTTTGCCGTGATATTGTAACTCGCCGCTCGCTGGGTTATGCTTACGTGAACTTTCAGCAACCGGCTGCTGGTAAGGAAAAAGCCGTTTTAATTCGTCTTAAATAGAACCTCTAGAGTTAGGTTATTGTGTATGTTAAATGCTAGTGTCTTGATGTTTTTTCCGTAGCGGAAAGAGCCTTGGATACGATGAATTTCGATCCTATCAAAGGACGGCCATGTCGAATCATGTGGTCTCAGAGAGATCCTTCCCTTCGCAAATCTGGTGTTGGGAACATCTTCATCAAGAATTTAGACAAAAGTATTGACAACAAGGCCCTGTACGACACCTTCAGTGCCTTCGGTAACATCCTATCTTGTAAAATTGCTCAAGACGAAGAGGGGAATTCGAAGGGATACGGTTTTGTCCATTTTGACACCGAAGAGGCAGCCGAAAACGCCATTCGAAAGGTGAACGGCATGTTGCTGAACGACAAAAAAGTGTAAGTGGAATACTTGATATTTCCTCGTTTAATCTTCGTTTATCTTCGTTTAAGGGGTTGGTTGAGTGTTATTTATGGCAAGAGTGCAATTTACCCGGAATTTAGCAACAATCACGAACGCACATGTGTAGTAAATCTGTCGTTGCGTAAGGTGATCGTAACGCATCGTTGAAGGGTAAAAACTATCCAAGGCATTTAAACATAGTCACGTACCGGGAACATTGCTTTTAATCTGTAAAATTTCATCCTATATACGTAGCATAAATACACAAGAACCATGTACGGGTAATTGGTTGGGTTTTGGAAGTAAACATAGGGAAAAACGGTTATTAGGATTTTTTTTCGTTTTCGTATCACACAGCAGATCATGCCCATTGCCCATGCCTTGACTTGAGTCAGAATTGAACCCTCCCTTTGATAGCCATCTGGTGTACTATCCCTCTTTACTTCTACAGGGATACTTGACACATTCCTTTACAAAGATCTCGGAACATTTCAACCCGTCTTTTGTTGCCTGGAGTGGTCTGAACTTCACCACTATGTTCATTTTCTGAAGAGATAATTTTGGGAAATGAAATGCATGGGCCACAAGAAAAGGCAAAAATATTGTGGTATTCCAGTGGGTGCGTTCCTTGTTCAATTGAAAGTAGAAAGGTAGATTCATTTGGGTTCTTTTGTCTCCGACGTAATTGAAGTCAGGACAATAGGCATAAATAACACAGTGTAGGGGCTCTCGGTCAGCTACTCTGTTAGCCTGAATGGTTTGAGAAAAATTGGCAAAATCAGCTGCTTACTCCATTGATAACACTGTGTATCTCAAACCTTTATGACAACCCCAACAATGCTCTGTGAGGATCTTAGAGAATGGAAGTGAAGACTGTGAGATTTAGGATCTTAAACATTTCTTTCCATCTTTTTGATCTATACAAAAAATTCACTGATCTGGTCTCCAAAATGGGGTTTGCGTTTATTTCATGACGAGTATCCGGCGTGGATCTAGGATAAATGATGGCCAGTTAACGAAACAGCACACCAAAGGAGCAAGCTTTTAGAGGGGTCTAAGGTCCCCCAGGAGATGTTTTTGATTTAAACTCCCTGCAGTAGTCTTTCCCGGATTTCTGAGTCATTCTGAAAAATCTGACTGATTTCTGTTAAGTGGTGGAAACCAGTATTTATCTGTACCTGGGGATGCCATTTATTGTTCTACTTGGTGAGAAAACTTGTGTTAAAATGTATGTCAAATTTATTTGTTGTAGATTTGCTACTAAGTGGATGTCTCGAAGAGAGCGTCTAGAACAGCTTGGAAACCAACCGAAGAAGTTCACCAATGTGTATGTGAAGAATTTTGGTGAGGAGATGACTGAGGCAGATTTCAAAGAGCTCGTTGATTCCTTTGGTAAAGTTCTGAGTCTGAAGGTGGTGACGTCTGATCAGGGACGTTCAAAGGGATTTGGATTTGTTTCATTTGAGACACCAGAGGAAGCTCAGCAGGTAGGCAGGCAGACACAGTTTAACATCTTGGCTGCTTTTAACTTCCACTCTGAACAAATAGCTATTAATTTTAGCAGTGGTTTCATTAGGGCTGGGCACTGGGCATATTGACCGCCTGTAAGGATGATCGCCTGGTTTGACCACCCAGAGGAAGGTTTTTTTTTTTTTTCTGATAAAAAGTTCAGTTTTGCCTGTTCAAGTTTTGTCTGCCTGAGAAAACCAGTTGCCCTCTTGCTGAAAACTTTTACGAAGTCCCTGATTTGGTGTATCAGTGGGCTATGTCAGTGTTTGTCACATTGGAAGTCAAGGCTTTGCCTTACAACAGTTAGTGTTTTGAATAACATGCATGCTACCGTCGCTTGCATCTAAGTGTGAACACCTGACGCCGAAACATGCCCTAATTGGGTGTCAAACGTGGCATGATTGGTCATCAAACATTTGAAGTTTAGCAGACCATAACACAAACTTTCGTGCTCTGAAAGACTCTGAAAGTCTTGCTCCTGCCAATATTTCATGGTTATACTAGAAGTAATACCACTTTGGCGAAAGGCTTATGCATATTGACACAGGTCAGGGCCAATTTCTCTGAAGAAGTCTATAATGTCCAATCTTTCTGCCATTTCATGTGCTGAACTTTGAGCATGAAAGTTTGTGCCATGGTCTGCTAAACTTCAAATGTTTGGTGACCAATCATGCCACGTTCGACACCCAATTAGAGCTTGTTTCGGGGTCACGTGTTCACGCTTGGATGCAAGCAACGGTAGTTGTTGTTCTAGCCTGTCTGGTCATGTGATCTGTTTGTCACTTGTTTAAGAGCGTCTGCCTGTAAAAATGGAGAATCTCCACAAAAGGACCAAACGTTTCAAGTTTCTTTTATTTTGTCAAATAGACTCTATTGGTGAACTGTTCTCGGAAATATTGTTTAGAAGGTCCAGAGAGTTTAAATTTTTGTGAAATCTGTGAAAGTTAAAAATACCAGTCGTTCATGGCAGATTGGTATTTGTGTAAAATACAGCATTTTCCACAGGTGGTACCTTGATTGTAACTTAACACAGTTTGTGATGTACGCTTTGATCAATTCTCCAAACTTAATATCATCTTGAAGTAAATAACTTTAAAACAGTATTTCTGAAATACTTCACCAAAAGGGGTTTGACAAAATAAAAGAAAATCTCTAAATTTACAGTCAGCTAACAAACAGCAAATCTTTATAGGCTGTGGAAGAACTCTCTGGAAAGGATTGGAATGGACAAAAGCTTTATGCTGCTCGAGCACAGAAAAGGGCAGAGAGGCAGATGGATCTGAAGTCTCAGTTTGAAAAGAGGAAGATCGAGCGCATCAATCGTTACCAGGGTGTCAACCTGTATGTGAAGAACTTGGATGATACCATTGATGATGCACGCCTTCGTGAGGAATTCAGTGCTTATGGAACTATTACCAGTGCCAAGGTTATGATGGATGACAAGAACAACTCTAAAGGTATGGTACCAAGCCCTAGGAAATGTCGACCTTTTGTTGTAAAATTCTGTTGTTTTTCTCTAGTACATGACTGCTTGAACTTTGCATTCTGAAGCTTTAGACCAGCAATACTATTGAGTTAATGTGGTTGTGCAGTTTGTGTCCAATATTCCGCATTCAAAATATCAAGGATCACAGTTGCTTGTTTCTCTCTCCATTGCAGGTTTTGGTTTTGTGTGTTTCTCATCACCAGAGGAGGCCACTAAAGCTGTTACTGAGATGAATGGCCGGATTTTAGTGTCCAAGCCATTGTATGTAGCTCTGGCCCAGCGGAAGGAAGAGCGTAAGGCCCAGCTTGCTGCTCAACACATGCAGCGCATTGCTGGATTGAGAATGCAACAGGTATGCAGCAGGCAAAGAAAACCTGTTTTCAAACTTGCTTTTTGAGCAAACTGCAACTGTGATGAACAAGCGTGAAAGTCGCTCTCAGTAGTCCCTCAATTTTCTCATTTTCTTCGTTGTGACATTGTCAGGGCATTTTCCTCAAATAAACTTCACTTGCCAGTCGGGCAAGCAAAGGAAAAAGTCCACTAGTTTGTTGCTTCATCAAAGTCCACGAAAGGAAGTTGAAACTATGAATGCAAGTATAAGTTCTTTCTCCCTCTATCAGGCTAAAACAAGTGAATTTTGATCAGTCAAAAGGTGACTGACTCAAACCAAATTCCTTGTGGCTTTCTTGTGTATGCTTTTATGATTTTGCTGGACAACCTTTCTCAAAATAGCTGTAGAGTACAGATACTTCCACAATCCCAGTTTTTTTTTTTTATTTTGCAACTGATGTTCTTTCAATTTGGGTGGGACAATATCAAAGTTTACCTTTTTACAATGCAGTTCTTTATTTCACATATGATTGCAAATTATTCTTACAATTCGCTTTTTTATATTGCTTAGAGAATCTTTTGCAGAGTCAGTTTAGATTGCTGCTTAATGCCCAGTGGTTTCTGTTGTGCCTAGAGCATTAGTAATTGGGTACACACAGTTGATAGAGGGCAGAAAGTAGTCCTGCTCTTTTACAGTAGATTGCTTTGTTACTCTAGCACTCTCAGTTTGAATGCAGGAACATTGCCTAATGCATGTATCAGTGTTTTACTGGCTAGTAAACATAGCAACATCAATGTGCATTACAATATAGAATGGCCTAGAGCTGATCATTAGTTCTGCCTCAAGAGTCCTCTTGGGGACCGATGAGGATGAGTGAATGTTTGAGAGCTGATCATTAATGACACAGAAATCTGACAGAAGTTTGGCACACACATGGTTGAAGTAGTGACAGTTCCAAGTGAAGGTGCATGAAGATTTGTTTTGGAACGTAGCCGGTATTTGCTAATTATTTTTTTATTGTACAGTACAGTAGGTTAATGCCGTTCTTACCCCTTTGTTGTAGGCGGCTGGTCAACAAGTTGGTCAAGTGTTCCCTCAAGCAGGTGCCTTCTACATGCAGCCTTTGGCGCAGGTAAGATATGTATTGTAAAATGCCAGTAAGTGGTAGGTTATTTTTTTTTTCACTTTTCACTTCTAACATACAAAGTGACTGCTGATAGGGCAGTATAGATTTCCTTGAATAGTTGCAGCCTTAAAAAGATTTTTCGGTTGAGAGCCATAACAATTAAAATTAGATGAATTCACTGCTCGACTTTGTTAATAATAACAAACAAAACAGTCAATGCAAAGGTTATTGGATGTACTTCACATGTAATCTGCCCTACCAGACAGTTATAAAACCTCTATAGAGCATTCACTCTTGAGCAAAATTTACTGGCTGTTGTAGAAAGCAGACCGTTGCATTGGAGTTTTCAATCAGAGTAAATTGTAGGATTTGACACATTTCAGAAGAAAAATACAGGCTTTTGGCTTTCGGGGGATGTTTGACGGTAAATAAAAATTTTGAACTTTTTTGCAGTGAAATCCGTAGCCTAGGAAGTGTGTCCAGAGAAAATAGTTTTGTTAGTTCCAGCTGTTAAAAGGTTGAGAATGAGCTGATGATATCTTTTCTGTCAAAGGCTGGACAGCGCCCATTCTTCACACCCCAAATGCCGCAAGTCCGTCCTCGTTGGCAGCCCATGCACTCTCAGCAGCAGGTGCGACCCCCAGGAATGCAGGGAATACCAGGTGCCGGACAGGTTCCACGTGCAAGAGGCATCCGTCAGGTTCCACCTCGGGGTGTGCCAGGACAGCAGCAGCCAGGAGGTGCAGGGGGTCCTAGCCAGAGAGTGGGTGGTATGGGCCAAGCACAAGTTCGTGGTCCTGGAGCCATGCAGGGACAAGGTCAGAGACCAGCCTACAAGTTTCAGCAGAATGTACGTAACCAGCCTGCACAAGGACATCCTGGAGCAGTGCCCATGCAGCCTCAAGAGCAGGTGCAGCAGACCATTCAAATACCTGTGAGTGAAATTGCTTCAATTTTGTGAACAGTGATTGGTACACTAACAGAGCTTCCTGGTTGCATTTGGGTGTTCTCAAACACAAACAGGCATATAATAGGCCATTTCCGAGTTGCCTTTTGCCTCTGTGTCAAAACGAGTCTTTGTGAAAAACCATTCATATGCTCAGATATTTGTCTGTGGACATTATCTGTTCCGAAAAGTGAACAGTTTTCCGAGACTGAAGAAGGCAGGCAGAGGCAAAAAGCCCAGCATGTGTCATAATAGAATGTTATTCTTCGTTTTAGGGACAGGATCCCCTTAACCCCAGTGTCCTTGCAGCAGCCCCACTACAAGAACAGAAACAGATGTTAGGTGAACGCTTGTTCCCCATGATCCAAGCCATGCACCCTGACCAGGCCGGTAAGATCACTGGAATGCTGCTGGAGATTGACAATACCGAGCTGTTGCACATGTTGGAGTCTCGGGAGGCCCTGGCAGCCAAAACTCAGGAGGCAGTGTCTGTGCTGCGCGCCCACAGTGCCAAGGAAAAGAGTGCAGAGATGAAGAACTGAAGTGTGCCCGTGTAACTAAGATTCACTTCTACCGGACAGGACTTTGAACACAACCCTTTATGTTAATTTTACCATGGATTTGACGAGTTATTTCAGAGTGATCCAATAAAGTTATTTTGATCATTCTGGTGAAAAACGTTGTGGTTTGTGATTGAGAAATCGTCAGGATTAACTGACAACTGAGATTCATCATCGTTCTCCACCCAGACCGTAAAAATGCACCTTTGTACGATACAGAAATCTTTGAACCTGGTCACAATGATTCCTCTCTCAATTGTCTCAGTGAATTCTAAATCTCCTAAGAACGTGGTCTCCCGGTTTTCGGACCCGAGAAAACCAGTCACTTTCCCCTACGTGAGCTCATGGGCCGAAAACGTCATATTTTTCCGGGATAATGTGCATGAGCTCCCGAGAGTTTTCAATGGACTTTTCTTGTAGCATTTCATGGCTTGTGTTGAATTTGTTGTTTTTACCAGTGCAAAGTAAGACCAAAGTAGAGAATATAACCTTTTTATGCACCTATCAATGTTAAACCGCTTGGGGGGAGGCCGGGCATAGGCCGGGGTTTTGACGTAACAAGTCTGCCCGTGGCTGGGACTTTTGATCATTCGCCGTGTCCCGAGGGTCGGAACTTTTGACTTCAACCGTTAGTAGACTGGGAGTACCGACACCATCTTGGATATCCGCCACCTTGGATATCCGCCATCTTAGCATGCTTAGAAGTTTGGTGTTGAACTGAACATTGTTGCAGACATTCTGTAAACAAGATCTCTGGCTTAGTTTTTCCTTAGTTAAAGGTTAACTCCATTGCTAAACATCATTGATTTGAATTTTGAAAGTTGTGTATGGAAACAAATTTCCGAATCCTACATATAAACGTAAGACTGTTTTTAATTTTAAATTTTACAGGATAGTGTTCTGTATTCACCTTCATACATTCATTGAATTTGCAATGCATGTCTCTAAGCATGGTTATAATTTTTATAGTACTAAAACGAAATTGAATTATTGAACTCCATCTTTATGAACCTACCATGTGCAGATTATTATGAATTAGCAGAAGCATGATATGCTTCTGGAATTAGTGAATACATCGAGGATCTTGAGTCCTCGCATGGGGCTTTTTTTCATATTTCTCTGCTACAGATAGAGGTTAATATTTTATTTCCATCGTTTCTGTTTAAAATGCAAGTAATTAAAATGTCACAATGGTGTAGGACATTAGTCGTGATAAGAATTTCCATGTTTTCAGTCTTGTTTAGTGGTATAAGTTTAGGCAGTCGTCACAATTTTAATATAAATTAGATGACATTTCTATGTTAAACAGACGTTGCATTTTGAATTTGTTGCTTTGTAGCCTTTTATTTACAACTTTTTGATGTTTAATTCTTTTTCTGACAGACTTACACCTGTTTCTAGGTAGAGGTGGAGAATTTGCATTCTTCTGAACAACACTAACATCCCTGGGATGGGGAATTTGCACTCTTTTGACCAAGGTTAATCTCCGTGGGGTCGCGCATTTGAACTGAAAAGATGATCGGAGTTCAAATCCCCCGCCTTTGACCGGCTTTCCTCCCCCTCCCCCCCCCCCCCCCCAACGGCTTTACATTGATAGGTGCATTACATAGATAGGAGCTTGCGCGCGCTCTGATTGGTCACCCATGTTTTATCAGTGAGAGTAAAACAGACAAATCGTGTTTTGTTTTTGGCCACAATACCTCTAGTCAATATTTTTGTTAGAGATGGCGAAAGACATTTTTGAAGAAATTTCTCTCTGCGAAGCAGCAGAAAGTTTTGAAGACGAGACATGTTTAAATGCCTGTAGAAACGCAGGGATTTTATCAATCGAGATAATTTTTTCGCTGAAGTAATCAGGAAAACTAGTAGATTTTATTTAAGGAAAAAAAAATTGGGAGTTAGTGGCGCTTAAAGTGGTATTAAGGTCATTCCACTGAAATAGAACCTGCACTGAGATTTTTGTGAAACTTTGCCTGTTGATTGTTTGTATTATAGGAACTTAAATTTTGAAATAAAAATGAGGGGTCCCCATGTTCGTTTAGAAGCAACAGCACCTCGTTTATACCCATATAAATCCTTATAATAGCACCATGATTGTAGTCACGATTGCTTACTAAATTCACGTTTCCGACGATTGCTTTTTGTCCTACACGGAGAATTGGTCCATATTTATTTTATACAGAGAAATTTATTACTCAATTCAAAAAAACAGAAAAAAGAATGATAGGTCACCATACTCGTTTGCGAGAAAATGACGATTTACCTCTATGGCGAGGTCGAGCTGTAAACAAAAAGCCGCCATTTTTTAATGCGTGCGCGCTAATCACGCGTGAAATTATGCGCAGTAGGGATGCGCAATGCAATTCTGGGGAATGACCTTAAATAGCCTGCGAACAGGCTTCCTGCGAGGACGGAAAAAAATTTCGGCGAGCGCGAAACAGAAGAATTCGGAAAGCAAAGCGATCGGAGCGGGGACAGCTAGCCTTTTCGCAGGCTAGGTATTAATTTGTGTCAGTTTGTCGATCTGTGTGTGCTTTGCTGTTTCTACTCGCGGCTTGTAAAATCTATATCATAAAGCAAATGAAGTGATAAAACACTCCGGCCATTTGAGAAAACTCGAGAAATTGAGAAAACACTCGCCAGCGGCTCGTGTTATCTACATTTCACTCGTGTTCTCAAATGCCCGTCGTGTGTTATCACAGTGTGATACATGGCTTAGGCTTCTTTATTTGTTAAAGAAAGAATGATGGCTAATATAACCTTAAAAGGCGTTAGGTTGGCAAGAAAGCAAAACCCACGGGGACCCTGCATTGTAGCGTAGCGTAGAGATGACGCGGTTTATTTGTTTATTATTTATTCATTTATTTATTTATTTATTTATTTTAAGACTTAAGGGTCACTGGACTCGGGAGGCTAGCCGGCGTAGCTTGGCGGCTTAAGCAATTTTTTAAGCAGTTTGAGTTCGTTTAATAATGCGGCTTTAGCGCTCGTTATCGCGGCTTCTTCGCTTTCTTAGCACGCTACTTGCTTAAAAACCGCCAAGCTACGCAGGCTAACTCAAGACCTCAGTACGTGTTTCTGCAGCTGTTAATTACTAAGAAACTGTAGAAATTCATTTACTGTGACTCCTGAAGTGCCCTTAAGTACTGAGTTAGGCTCTGACCCGTAAGCGTGAAGGGTCAGTTCCCAAAATAGGAAGAGGACTCGCACTAGAATAGAAAGAACATGGGTTCGCATCTTTTGAAAGACACCGAATAGATCGGCAAGCGCGGCCCGAGCGGTAGTCTTTGTTTATAACGTTTCCGTCATTAGCATAAGCGATACGGTTTCTGCAGTCGTTTCTGCATAAGCGATAAGGTTTCTGATGGAGTTACAAAAACATTAGTTCTGAAACTGAGTACGATTAACTGTCCCAAGGAATTTGAGCCCGACGTATCGAATCAGATCGAATGCTTTTTGTGCAATGTGGGCTTAAAAACTCAAAATTTTACAAAGAGTTAAGATACGAGCTCATTAGTGCCAGTTGTCCAGAAGTTTTGCAGGTTTTGAAAGCCAATTTCTTCTCAAATATTACACCCAAAGAGGCAAAAATTTTCACCAATTACTAAGTTTCAAACTCTTTACATGTTTGCAATGCCTTCCGGCTGCGCAATGTCGTACGTAAATAAGGAAAAATGTAAACAGTGACCTCAGCAAAGATTCGCTTATGTGTTCAGCAGTTCTATCGTTTTCTGCCTTTGATCGCACAGAAACGTAATTATTGTTTCCCTTGTACGTCAGTGGAAAACAGTGGAAATTTTTCATGTTTGGAGAGGCCTTCGGCCGAGCAAGGAAAGGGTCCAAGGACGGCCGAACCAAAGCAGCGGTTTCGCTCTCAAAAATGCTATTTTGGCGGGAAAAAAATATGAAGCTGTGATTGGCTGTCACATTGTATTCGCTATTTGGCGGTTGAATCAAAACGTTTTGACCAAGCGTCAGTCGTCAACACACAACAAAGATCGAGAAACGAACGTGATCTTTGACTCTGCGGCAGATCTACCATAATTCAAAGTAGCCATGGAGCAAACAGATAGACATCATAAGAAGAAAAGCAGTCAGCCTGAGCTGCCGAGTTGTTTTTTGACGCCAGAATCGCCAGGAGATCAACTTCTTAGTCGCATCAACACTGGCCGCATGACTCCTTCATTCGAAACCTCGCCATCGTCTGTTTTCCTTACTCCACCGTGCTCTCAAGAAAAAGCTTGCAGCCCTCAGTTTCAATCACTTGCTCTAGATGGATTGCCTAAGCTCAAGTTTGAGCTTGATGACGGCGATCAGGATGAATCCACGAAGCAAAGTCCTCAACGATCGCCTTTGTTGCCAGAGGACAAGATCATTGGAAGACTCATCGGGAAAAATTGCGTCGATGTCATCTCAGATCTAATGGCGGTTAACTGCAATAAGATTTGCCAAACAATTTGCAGTTATCTAGAGCCTCTGGACCTTTGCAGGTATGTTTATATCCTGATTCCTTGGCTGTCTCTTTGAAATCAAACTTGAATAAATCAAGCTTTTGATTGCTAATAACAATAATTGAGTTAATCTGTAAGTTAAGATTTAGCTCGCCGATCGATTTGAACATCGATTTGCGGCGAGGTTCTTTTGCAGCTAATAATGTTTCCTTGACATTCCCTGTATTTTTTCTGTGTTTAGATTTGCTTCTGTGAGCTCAAAATGGAGGAATTTTGTCAAACAAGACACCGCAACACAACAAAGGTGGAAGGAATTCCTAGGAGAACGCAAGGAATATTATTATCTCAAGGGAAAGGTAGGCAGCGGACACTTTCACGAACTCGATTATTTTTGGTTAACTAACTTTTTATGTTAACAAACACTGCCATTGTCCCCTATAAATAGATTTGCTATTTCCCAACTTGTGATAGCTTACTGATAACTGGCCATAAAATTAAAATTGACAGGAAAAAAGAAAAAGAAAATAGTCTATCTGGGAAGCACATTGGCCAATCACAGTACACATGTATACCATTTGAAATCTTATTAAATAACACCTTATTTTCATGGTTGCCCCATGGTTAGTGTGTTCGCCTCTTGATCGAGCGGTTTGGGTTCGAGGCCTGGCCAGGGACATTGTGTTGTGTTCTTGGGCAACACACTTACCTCTCACAGTGCCTCTCTCCACCCAGGTGTATAAATGGGTACCGGTGAATTGAATGCTGGGGGTAACCCTGCAGTGGACTAACTTCCCATCCAGGGGGGAGTAGAAATACTTCTAGTTGCTTCATGCTGCTGAAACCAGAAATAAGCACTGGCCTGATGGGCCACTTGGCTTGTATGCAGACTTTTACCATTTTTCTTGATTAGCCACTCGGCCCTTAATAAATTCCAGGTCGCCAAGGTACAATCATATTTTACTTATAATGTCTGAATGTACTGTATGGCTGCCAAAATAATGATTGCATTATAGAAACCTTGCTTAATAAACATAGTTTCTAGTAAGCTGTAGGCATCAAATAAACCCTGGGTCCACCAGATCAAGTTTAAAATAGATGCTGGTGGTGTTGATCAAGGAAATACAGTACATGGAGCTTTAGAAAGGTTCACTGGGAGAAAAATGAAACAGTTTTCAAAATCAGGGGATAAACATAGGCCTGTGGCTTGATATGGAAATTTAACAGTACATTATTATTATTCTCCCCACAGGAAAACCATGGCAACAAAACAATTTTGGTCAAAACTCTGTCAAAACTGCCACTTAAAAGTGTCAATGTTAACATACCTCGCAAAGAAAGTGGCGATCAGGTTGACAACTCTCCTATGACGTCTGTGTGTCCTCATCCAATATCAAGTCAGGCGATGGTTAAACTTCGACCATGCCCAAAGTGTACATCTCCTTCCAGCTTGTCAAAAACACAAGAGGGTCATTCCCAGTGTCAAAAATGTGGACTGAGATTCTGCTCACTTTGCCTTAGAAATAGTGAACATCATCAGAATGGGGACTCCTGTGATGGACTTGTATTTGTTCCCTCTGAAAGAACTGATCAAAGGCTACGATCGAAAAAACCCAACAAGAACATTGTTGGGAGTAAATCAAGTAAAGACCGAGTTAGAAGACTCTGACATAGGTTTAAGCTTTTAAAATTTGTATTATATTTTAGGCAATGGCTTATTTATTAATGTAATAATAATTCATTAGATAGGTTTTATGAATTTTAGCAAGTGCAGTGTATAATTGTTTAGCTTATTAATGAATTTTTTAGTTAGGCATTTTTAAAGTTGTTTTCCATCTTTATTTTATGCAGCATAAAAATTATTCTGATAAATCATCGACACATTCATCGCATGAATCCTCATATCAATAAATGAGATAAGGATTTCAGATACATCTTTGCCATGTGTTTGTTCTTAGTTACTCACATTACAGGGGTTGTCACAGGTTAGGAAATAGGGAAAATAAAATGATAACAAGTCAGGGAAAATTGACAACTTGAAGGAACGTCAGCAAAATTTGAAACTAGAACTCCTCTGATTCAATACCATTGAAGGGTGGGCAACATTTCAGGTCACTGAGATCTTTTAGAAGTGTTTTCACTAATTATTTGTTTTGACCTATCAGCCACCTACACCAACTTACAAAAGGGTAAACATAGTTTCACCTTAGTTTGTCTGTTAGTTTGTATAATATATATGGGTTATTGACCAAGTGCAAGGTCAAGATGGCTGGATATTGGCCAAGTTCTTTTTTTGTGTGTGTTTATGGACCGAGACGGAGTCGAGGTCCATAAACTCCCAAAAAGAGAACAAGGACAATATCAACCATCTTGACCAAACAAGCTTGGTCAATAACGGATTCATTATATGGCTTTCGGGGAAATTATTCTTGCGGGACGCAGCGGGTGGTCCCGAGCGGGCAAGATAGCTCTATCTTGCCTGTTCAGGTAGCCAATCACAGTGCAGGATTTGATTCATCTTGCTCACTCACCGAGCTAGCCACATAATAAGTCGAATTATTCTCGCATTTTGATAGGTTCTAACTTATGATCAACTGAAAGACAGACATACTAGAGGACATTTATTATTATAAAACAAGGTGACTTCATGTTGCTCTGCCTCTTTTCAATAACAGATCACAGGAGAGGAAAATGTGGTAAGAACAGCAGTGATACACTTGGCTATTGCCTCGTGTCGCTTTTTTGTTCTTACCACATTTTATGTCATCTGTGATCTACAACTGAACAGAGGCACTGCAACATGGAATCAACTTGTTTAATAGTTCTCTACAAAAATATTCAATAATTCTTGTTTCTGTGCCTTATATGTCATTACCAACTGTTGTTTTGAGTCAAGGCCCTTATGCAAATCCCTCTGGAGTTCCTGTGCCTGGGTATAAGGGGCACAATCCATTCAACCAAAATTTCCAGAAATTTCGGTCTAACACTGAATGGATTGACTCTGTCCAACTGGGAAAGTTTCAAAAAAGTCGGTCCACCTTTCAAGGTGGACCACTTTTCTTGGTTGGACCGGTCCGATCGAAATGGACTGTCCCATTTGACCATTCCGGCCCATTCTCAATCCCATTACCTCGCTGTTCGGCATTTTCTATGTACAACATGGAGGAAAACACTTATCATTGCAGCTTTTATGGATTGTCAACAGCGGATCTATCGGTGTCACTCATACATCCATGTGCAGTTACAACAGATAATGTAGCTGCTTTGCAATCCAAGTGTATGTTTTGGCTGTTAACAGCTCTCAAAGACGATTTATTTCCCGAGATATTTCGTCATTTGAAAGAAGTGTTTGAACTCATACGGCAAATATCTGGGAACGGTCTGCTCAAAATAACCTGTTATACAGGTTAAATTACTATGCATGAAACGGCTCACACAATACCATTGATATCACTGTTGAAATCTTCATCTAGCTCAAATACGAGCAACAGTGATCCAACATCCTGCAAATGAGCACAAAACTTGTGCTGCAAGTGGAATGGAATGAGACCAGACCCGTTGCGATCCATTCGACACCAAGAAATTTTGGAACCTCAGCCCGGAAATTTTGGTTGAATGGATCACGGCCAAGGTCTCTACCGATTACTTGGGCACTTTGTGGTATTTCAGGGTTCTTGGAGTAATCAGTGTCTGAACATAACACAATTTTCACCCGGTGCCAGGTACCGAGTGTGAACACAGCCTAAAGGGAGCACTGTCTTAGGTAACAAACCCATTTTGTTTTAAAAAACTCTCAAAGACCGGCAGAGGTAAGAAGTAAGAGCTGGGGGGTGTTTGCCAGCACCGTTACAATTGTGGTGCAAACCAGCACCACAATCAACTTAACCTTATTGCCACCCACACAGTTCAAAAATTCAATTTGTTAAAATACACTATGTTTGCTACAGTTTCAGCAATTAATTTCTCATTCTAATTCATTTAATTAATAGTTCCCTTGAAAACTCTCAGGGTCACTGTTCAGCTTGACTCACTCGCAGGCACCAAACCGTATTTTTCTTTCAGTTTGATTGATTTTGTCATGAAGTCTTTCTCAATCGCTTCTTCCTCTTTATCCATTCCCTTCAAGAATTCATCCCACTGTTTCTTAGTCTGCTCTTTAATTTCCTCCCTTCTCATTTTGTTAGAATCTTGTTCTTCTTTTTCCAAAATATTATGGCACCGTTGTCTGGCATCTTTCAATTGGTCTTGGACTTCATTGAGAAACTCAGCCAGTTGAACACACTCTGGGATGCTATCTTGTATTTCATTCACTTTTTTAGAAGTTTCTGCCAGTCTTTGTACCTCCCTGTCGTTTCTTTTACCTTCAAACTCACGCATTACGTATTTACATTCATTCTGTAAGACTGCCCTGTGGTCAAAAAGTCGAGAATAAATGCCACAAACATCACGCACAATCTTCTCGCCCGCCATGTTGTTTTTGTTTTCCCCAAATTAGGCCATCGCCATATATGGTCACTTGGCTTTTTGGCGCGAAATCTGATCACGTGGTTAAACAGTTTGCTGTGCGGAACCTTCGAACGAGCGACCTCGAGTGTTTAATAGCTTGTGCTCTGGTCAAATTGCTACGTTAAAAATGGCTTTGGACAATGAACAATATCTACGACAACTTCAGAGAGAGTACCTTGATTTCTTGGACGACGATGTGAGTAGATTTGCAGGTCTTTTTGGATGAAATCACGCTTTGATTTAGGTATAATGAACCTCGCTCGCTCGCTCGCTCGCACATGTTGTAAGCAATAGAACTTAAAATTTTCTCATTCATTCGGCTTTTTCGATTGCTATCTTTCAACCGCAAACAAATATGCTTGTTTCTAGCGATCTTTGGTTTTGTGTTCTAATGCTGGTAGACTGTTTAACGGAACACACTCCAAATTAAAGCTCCGAAATCACATGTTGAGTTTCCCGGGAAATTTTATGCTTGTACATATGCTTATTAATTATATTCTGTACAGTTCGAATTCTTAAGATCAAGAAACTTTTTGATCTAATTCACATGATTTTAGACTTAACTTTCTCGACCTTTGATGATTTTATGGATATTTGATAATCAATTCCTCAGAATGTGAGATTATGAAGAGTTTAGATGGCTTTTTTTATAGTAATTTTTGCCCTAGAATTTTGTAAGCTGACCGTATTTTGCCTTTAGGAGGACCAAGGAATATATCATGGCAAAGTTCGTGACATGATAAGCAAGAATGAATGCAGATTGATTGTAAACATCAATGATTTGAGGAGGAAAAATGAGAAAAGAGCTGTTGAGTAAGTATGGGTTAATTCCCACCCTACCCGGTAACTTCTCTTACTCCTACGAGACCCTTAATATCAGAACAGGCTATGTTATTATTAAAATTCACTTTCTTGTTTCCTCAGGATTCTTAACAATGCCTTTGAGGAGCTGATCGCTTTTCAGGTATTTCATACTACTTATTCATGAATGGTACTGCTTTTAATAAATAAATAATAATGATATTGAATACTTATTATGCTTATCCCAGTTATCTGTACAGAATACTTTTACTCTGGCTGTAGAACACATGTATCTTGTTAAAATTTATCATTTTTAGTTTAAAGCTGATATACATGTAATATTTTCAATTTAACTGAGAAAAAAATCTTTGTTTCTTAGAATGCTTTAAAGGAATTCGTAAGCTCTGCTGATACAGCTTACAGCAAGAAACATGAGGAGTTCTTTATTGGATTTGATGGGAGGTAAAATCATCTGTGTTAATTTTTTGTTAATGGTTAAATAATTTATTATTTTTAGTCAATTATTATAATTTATCATGTAGGTATACCTCTTCCTGACGATAAAATGTGTTTTTTTTTTTCAGCTTTGGGGCTAAGCATGTGACACCCAGGTCACTTTCGGCTCATTTTATCGGAAACATGGTTTGTGTGGAGGGAATTGTAACCAAATGTAAGTCAAGTACTGTTGAATTTATTGTCTGGAATGGAGTTTGTAGGCTATAACACTTTTTTTATCTTTTGGATACTGCCACCTAATCCACATGTTATTTGCAAATGGATAACTTGCTTGCTCTGTCATGATTTTTTTTACTCTGAGCTGACTACACGTAGCTTTCTTTGGCCATGCACTCCCTTCTTCCACTCACATTGAGGACACTTGCTCAGTATGTTATTGTTTGTTAGGTTCCCTTGTAAGGCCAAAGGTTGTGCGTAGTGTTCATTACTGCCCACAGACCAAGAAAACATTGGTTCGAAGATACACAGATCTCACGTCCCTCGATGCTTTCCCAACTAGTTCAGTTTATCCCACAAAGGTAACTCTTGTATTTGGTGTAAATCTTTATTACGTAATTTTTGTTATATTATTGACAGTTTACTGTCCATGTGTCACAAAACCATTCTTTCTTTTGATGTTACTAACTTAAGGAATTCATGGGTGTCTTGTGTCACTCGAGAGGAGTGGATAGGGTATCCTGTGTCATTGAAGTGTGTAACGATATCCATATTGATTGATTCGCTTCCGGTTTAAGTTTCATGAATGACATTGCCATGGTAATGGTTTAGACCATCCTTTCCGTTTTTTGACTTGTCAGCTGTAGTCGAGAGGGTAGATTAAACACAGCAGTTTGTGTCTCCAGTTCTGGTCGATTCTTCTCTGTTCTGCATACGAACAACGTTACAAAGTGAGGTGGCCCATGTCACTGGATAGGATTTCTCAGCTTTGTTGCAGTTACTTGTCACCTATGTTGATAATAAAAGTTTTTATATATGCATACAGTGTAAAGAGAATGGCATATTTGTTCGGTCGAAATCAGAAACTACCAGTTCCTGGGTAGGGATTTTCAACATTGCTGTAGCCTTTTGTGAGTTTTACTTTGAAGTAAAGTGCACATGTTGCTACCAACTCAGGGCCAGTATCTAAAACCAGACTGTGATGCACTGAGTTGTTACTAAGGACTTCTTCTCACTGTAGGATGAAGATGGTAACCCTCTTGAAACTGAGTATGGCTTATCGACATACAAAGATCATCAGACATTTACAATTCAGGTAACAACTTTTTAATTTGTCATTTTCTTGGAAATGGGAAATCCATCTTGTAGAGAGTGCTGGTTTAGCAGGATGATGCTTACATGTATATGAAAACTACACCTTACAGCTGCTATTGCTGGTCACATTTTAAAAGCATCAGCTTACCAGATCGTGTGTGCTAAAGGTATCCGCAGTCGAGTGTTGATCGATACTCTTGATCGATACCCTTGATCGACATCTTGATCACTACTCGATCAACATCCAAATTGATACTTGGTCAGCACTCTATCGACACTTGATCAACAGTCCGTTGATGGTTAGCTGAGTGTCGACCAACTCATATCAATCGATCAAAAATTAGGCCACTCTCGACCGACTGTCGACCAAGATGTCGATGGAGCGTCATTCGAGTGTCAACCAAGGTGTCAATGGAGTGTCAATTGAGTATCGATTGAGGGTTGATCGAGGGTATTGAGCAAGGGTATCGATCAAGGATATCAATCAACATTGACCAGGGATGCGTTCAGTACACATGAACACATAATCCAGCTTACCCTTGAAGCAGACCCGATCAACAAAGTACAGCCAGATTTTAAAACTGGTCAGTAAGGTAGATCAGTGGAGTGCCACCAGAATGAAATTACGTGTGGCATCAGTCATGTAAGAGTTCATGTGCTCAACATTGGATTGAGAAGAGTAATTTTTCATTGGCCGAGTGAAACGAAATAAGTGAAAAATGTTTCTCTTACACACCACTGAGGCCTGGGTATAGGTCATGTGACATGGGGTGGGTAGTTGTTTTTGTTGCATCTGCCATTGCCGACTTTCCCGCCCACCCACCCAAAGATTTTAAGTTTTTATACAATACCAGTATAATGTACAAACCTTGCAGTTTTTTCGTTATCTCTGGTCTTTAGCGTAATGCTACTTGTATTAGTTTTTTTTTTTTTGCGATAAAGGTCAGGCGGCAGTGGTCAGCTTAATATGGCTACCAGTGGTGTGTGAGAAGTTTGGGTTTGTGTCTGTGTTGAAACCCAGTTACTGTCAAACGGTTAAGGCTATGTGACAAAATGCATCCGGTGGGTAGGGTTGTAGGAATGGGGAGGAAGAAGTTCCTATGATGGAATAGCATTCCGTCCAGTTACTGTGAGGGGCAAGTGCCAGTACTGATGAGATACTAGCTCCAGTGATGAACCCTGTGATAAAGCAGACATTCTCTACCTACTGATAAAAATCTACCTTTTGTCTCTTCCAGGAAATGCCTGAAAAAGCCCCAGCGGGACAGCTTCCTCGTTCTGTGGACATCATATCTGATAACGACCTGGTAGATAAATGCAAGGTACATTGGGAAGTTATTAATTTATAGATTGGTTGCTATTAATTGATATTAAAATTTCCTAATAAATCTTGATGAGTAGGTTATATGGTTTAAGTCTGAGCAAGGTTGTCTTGGCTTTCTCTTGTAGCCTGGTGATAGAGTGCAAGTTATTGGAATGTATCGCTGCCTTCCCTCCAAACGGTCTGGATTTACCCCAGGAACGTTCAGGTAATTATTATAATCATGATTGCTAGCCATACAAGATTATTTACTAATAATTAAATTATTCAAATTTTGTGTTTGTGGCACTTGAAGACACAACATGTTACAAGGCATTTTAAGCAATCATATAAAAATAATGAAGATCTTCAAGTCTGAACCTTTGACTGATTCACAGCCTGGTTTGTTAATTATTACTAGCTTTGAAATGCTGGACTGGCAACAGTATTGAGCTATGCCTTGTGAGAAACTAATAAGATTAAGAGATTTCCAAGATGTATGCTGCTTGGAAAAGTCTCTACTCATTTGATAAAATAGTTGACTTGCCTTTGGTTCACTTGCTGGTTAGAAAAATACTTTGAATCAGGGACTCTTTTTAGTTTATGAATCTCCATATAACTACATAACACTATTTCATTTTAGTATAAAGCTACTCGCCTTCTGTCATGAATGCCGTTCTCATCTTGACGTTTCCGAAGTGTCTGTGAAGAGGATTTAGATAAAGTTTGAACAACTAGTAGATTTGTCGAGGAAAAGGTTGTTGTTATTCATCGTGGTAGATGCAATAATAAAGTGTATTATCGTTTGTCTCACGATGTAGTCACTTGAGATGTAGATCGTGACGTTTTGACTGCTTACTGCTAGTTTCTTCAGGCGATAAGGTCGACTGATTGCACGGTATCATTTATATCACAAAGGTCGGCTGTGATTGGTGCATTTCGATCCTCCTATTGTTCCATTGTTCCGGCGAGTAGCTGTTCCCTCAGTGGTCCGCTGTTGTACCATTCTCCTGTTGTTGTGTTTCTTGATCGTGGGTATCCATGCTTCAGGAATTTCAATTCCACTGTCCCTGTTGATGTTGTTAGGGTGAAGTCTTTTGTGAATAGCTTCCTTGACCCTACGTGTGTACCAGTGAGGATCTCGATCAATGAGAAAGGCGATCGAGAACAACAACAAGATCGCCTTTCTCGACACGTCAGTTTACAGAGAACCTCATGGCCGCCTTACCACCAGTGTCTAAAGGAAACCAACACATACTGATCAGTACCTAGCGTATGATTCACACCACCCTCAGTCAGTAAAGCGCGGTATTGTGAAGTGTCTGTACGACCGGGCTAAACGTCTCGTCACCAAACCATCAGTAATCGCTGGAGAGAAGAAACATCTGTCATCTGTACTTGTTTTTAATGGATATCCCTCCTCTTTTGTACAGAAGATTGCAAAGGCACGAACAACCCCAAGAAGAGAGCCTGTCGCGGAATTTAAATCCACCGCCGTTTTACCTTATGTCCAAGGAGTTTTGGAGTCTCTCCGCCGCTGCCTAGAACAACAAGGCATTCGCACCGTTTTTAAGTCCGACACGACACTTCGGTCACACTTAGTGCGACCAAAGGACACCGTCAACCTGGCTAAACAAGATGGTGTTGTCTACAGAATTCCCTGTGAGTGCGGCAAAGTCTACATCGGTGAAACAGGGAGATCTATGCAGGAGAGGATCAAAGAACACAACAGGGATATACGACTCACCCGTACCCAGACCTCTGCCGTTTCTGAACATACCCACGAGACCGGCCACTATCCTATCTGGAATGAGGTCAAGTTTATTGATCGAGATCCTCACTGGTACACACGTAGGGTCAAGGAAGCTATTCACATAAGACTTCACCCTAACAACATCAACAGGGACAGTGGAATTGAAATTCCTGAAGCATGGATACCCACGATCAAGAAACACAACAACAGGAGAACAGTACAACAGCGGACCACTGAGGGAACAGCTACTCGCCGGAACAATGGAACAATAGGAGGATCGAAATGCACCAATCACAGCCGACCTTTGTGATATAAATGATACCGTACAATCAGTCGACCTTATCGCCTGAAGAAGACTAGCAGTAAGCAGTCGAAACGTCGCGATCTACATCTCAAGTGACTACATCGTGAGACAAACGATAATACACTTTATTATTGACTAGTAGATTTCTACTAAAGCAATTAGATTATTTGCTCTCGATTTCTATGTGTGATAGTTGACGAGGGCTGGACGCCCTCATCAACTATCAGACAATAGAAATTTCAAGCTCATAATCTAATTGCTTAATAGAATCTTTTCAGCTCTCAAACCAAAGAATTAACACATCTATAGCATATATTATTTTTTGAGTTTATGTAAACTCTTTTAAAGCTCAAACAATGCTGTGGCATTGCTATGCATTACTTTGATTTTGTTTTGTTTCCCTTTTTTGCAGAACGGTTCTTATTGCAAATCACATCCACGTAATGAGTAAGGAAATTGCTCCAAATCTCTCCGCTAGTGATGTATCTAACATCAAGAAATTCAGCCGTCGCAAGAAGGTACAGCATTATTGCAGTTATTGTATGATTTTGTTATTGCTACTAGCTGTGGCAAACCTTTAACAGAAGAACTCTACTTTTGTTACTGTCTACTCAATGTTGCACCAGCTACCGGTGAAATTCACTGACTGAGAAAGAGGTGATCGCCGGCTGGAATGATTTTGGCAGGCCATCACTTGGTAAAGGACATACATGTACTTGTAATCATTCAATATCTGAACCATATCGAACCAGCTAAATGAAAAGTTTGGAATAAATTCCTAACTATCTTGAGTATTGGTGGCACTAAAACGAGTAAAGTAATTGAAATAAAATCTTGTTTGAGCACTTTTTTTAGGGTGTTCTCCTTCTGTGTACTGTGTCCACCATCTTGTAAACATAAAGCTTGGTAGCCCTTGAGCAAAATGGTGACCGGTTCAATGAAAATCCTAGCCAGGAGACTATATTCTTAGCTTTTTTTTTTTTAATTTTATTTGGTTTTTGCCATTTAAAAGACATAATTACAATACAGTACAAAAAATAAAATAACAATAGAGTGACTGTATTGTTACTATTTTCTTAGCTACAACCCTGATGTTGCTGAACTCTAAAAGCCACTTAGCTTTCTCTCATGAGGAGAAACCTTGCTAGAAAAGTGATCAACCTTGAACTCAGAGGCCAGTTATGTATTTCTCAAATATGTTTCCTTAATAGGATGTGTTTGAAAGCCTCGCCCAGTCATTAGCACCATCAATTCACGGACATGAGTACATCAAGAGAGCGGTGTTGTGTCTACTGTTAGGTGGAACAGAGAAAGTCCTGGAAAATGGAACAAGGCTTAGAGGGTAGGTGTATTCTGACATTATTAAATAGATATTTCCCCATTCAATGAATGGAAGTAACTTTCAAACTTTAATTTGCTCTAATCCCCTGCAAAATAAATTCCTAGTAGTCTGGGAATTCCTAGGAATTCCTAGGAATTCTTAGGAATTCCAAGTTATTCCAAGACATGCAAATTATGCTTTATCGAAGACCTTGGAATTTCTGAGAATATTTGGGAATAGTGGAAGTATGACTGGGAATTATTGGGAATTCCTAGGAATTCCAAGTTATTCCAAGCCATGCAAATTATATTTAATCGAAGACCTTGGAATTTCTGGGAATATTTGGGAATAGTGAAAAGTATGACTGGGAATTATTGGGAATTCCTAGGAACTCCTATTATTTCCCAGACTGTTTTAAAAAATGTGTTTGGAATATCTAGGAATTTTTGGGAACAGCTAAAACACATGAAATATTGTGTTTGAAATTTCTATAAATTTCCCAAAATGTCAAAATTAAAGATGAACTCAGTGCATGAATCAGTTTCTGTGAATTAGTAAAAATCAACAGGATCATTTCCCTGCAGTTCCATACCTTTTTATTGTTGTCAAGCTACAAGGTAATTATTTACAAACAAATGTTACTACATTAATTCCAGTTTAAGTCTGACAACTCGACATAAAACTATAGCACTCATAACATTGCTTTTTAGATCCAACCTGATTTGTTAGTGTATATGTGCCCGTATGGACCCTTAAATCAAACACCCAGAGTTTAACTGATAGAAAAATGGATGCTCTCAGATTTGATAAATAGATTGAGCAAAAAATTCCTGTCAGCATAAATGTATATATATTATTTACAATTTCGATAAAACCAAAAGTATATATATGCATGTATATATTTAATATAATTGTAGATTCACACACATACCCATCACAGCCCACTGTTGAACAATTTTTGACTTGATCCTTTATGACTTTAGGAGAAAGAGGAAGACATCTCTCACAGATGTCAGAAATGAAAAGCTCACAGTTTCCACACACTTGCTGTACATTTGTAAAACTGTACTGTGACATTCTCTGGACAAATTACCTGTAGTTTCATTAAAACAAGGATATCTTTAGCAGCCTCTCATTGTCATACAATGTCTTGAAATTAAGGCCAGAATAGCCATACAGGCATATTCTTTGGCAGAAAATGTTTTTTTCTTGTGAACAATTAGTTTCACTTTCATCAGGGGAGTCCAGTGAATGGCCGTCAGTGTCAGAGTTCTCAATTTCTTCAGAGGAGTCAGAACTAGAAACTTCAACATCATTATCTGAATCACTGTCTGTGGACAAATCTGAACTGTTGTGTGTATTACATCAATTGGTATTTCTGTAGTTTTTTCAGGTACAGTGTATAGGTAACTCAATTTCATCAAATGCTTCTGTGAAGCTTCAATTCTTGCATAAAGGTTAACTCCATAGTCCATCAAAGTCATCCACAACATTTCTGCCAACAGCCATCTCACTCAGGCGAGCCGAAAACTCTGAGGTGTTCTGTTCATGGTGCTGGAAATGATTTCGAGGAAAAAGTGATGCAAGAGAGGGAGATGACATCAACTGCCCTGGGAAGACTGCTTTAAGCAATTTATGTGGTCAAATCTTGTAGATTTTGGTATGGGTATAGTGGGATCATCAATATGTTTCTTGTATTTCCTTGTCCTCACGGTCACTTTAATTCATGGCACAACAAAATCAAAAGAATAAAAAAGATTATGAGTCAGTGGGAAACAAATAAATAACTGACATAAATAAATGACAAATTAAAAAAAAACCTACATCTTGATGTATTGAAAAGACTATAGATCTCATATAATGTTAATCCTTATAAATAATTCAAAGGAAATGATTTTCTACTTGCTGCATTGTGCTGACTGGGTGTTGAAACACGTGGGCTCTCAAAATAGATTTGGTGGACTTACAACAAGCTTAAGCTTATTTCGCAGAATTTATCTCGTTTTCTCAGGTCGATCTGAAACCTTTTAGGTGAATTTCGGCTTTTGGGATTTTCAAAGAGCACACAATGCATTGCTTAGTTTGATTTATTTAGAATTATAGCTTATCATAACAGAAAATCCCTATAAAATTGGATTCCTTACCTTTGCAGTGAACTTGATTTAAGTGCCTCACGATCCTTTGTTATCTTGACAACCGTCGGGAACAGATCAACTAGTTAAAGTACGTTCCATTTTCCTCGATTTCTTCGTAAAAAGTTTGTGTAGTTTTTTCCTTTCGAAGCAAGACCCATCTTTCAAAAGACCACCAACACAGCGTGGAAAGGGAAACAGACTTGCCATCGAAAACGACTGGTCTGGCAACCTCGTTGCCAGTCTCTCTCTCCTTCTTCTCCAGTTTCCATTCTCTCCTCAACTGATCAACTGAACCAATCACAGCACGCAAATTTTCACGTGACTATCCTCGTGACTGAACGTGACAAAGATCGCGTTATTCATTCTCTTTTGGCGCCCATCTTTGAATTCAGCGTTAACGGTTGATCGCTTGTGTGTATTAGTAGATTTCACTTCCAAAATTATATCAAAATGGTTTTTGCTGCAGTCCTGTGACTAGAAGAAAACAGCGTGAGTGTCATTAACGAGAAACACGTTATTTTTGGCGAAGATTTGGAGCTGAAAGAAAGTCTTACTGTGGATGTTTCAACGGGGAAAAATTCAAAGGGCAGATTAGCTGTATACAAAACTATTTGGTGAGTAATCGAATTCAAGTAACCCTACATTATACAAAGTAACTTCTTTTAGTTAGACAAAAGCTTTTGAATGAACTTTGTCATCACGAATCATACACGAGCGGGTCACTCAGTCATGGCATGAAATGAATTCTGGCTAAAGCAAGGTTGAAACAATTTAGGCTGCCCAGACGGCATGCCTAAACAATTTGATTTGCGAATAACAAGTCGTTTCTCTCGCCACACTTGTTCAAACGAAACAAATATAGCAGTTCTCGCTGATCCCAGTCAAAGTTCTTGACAAAAACTCCAACGAGGCAGCCACAGTCTGCATGAGTTTGATATGTCTCCTGTGTGTTTCAGCCTGACTGTATGGCAATCCGTGTTGATCTTCAATTTTTGTCCATCCATATATTCTTTTGCGTTTACTCTATTATTTAAATGTTCCTTTAATGTTTTAAGTGTCTTTTTTAATATTTCTAATGTCTAAATTTGGCTAAAAACCGTGATATATATCCTCCAATTCGAGAGTTGTTGATACACTTATAGAAGAAGGAAAACCTTGATTTAGTCTACTGTAAGCTCAAGATTTATGTAACATATTTATCAATAGTATAGAAGCACCTTCACAATTATCAAGTCTTCTCTTTCAACATTTCAACCAGCTTACAGTCAGGCCTTAATTAGCTGCATGTATTAAACTGTAAGCACATAAATATTTGGATCTCAGTCTTACAGTACCTCATATATATCGCAGTGTAATGTATTTTTTTAAATTTTGTTTTAGGTGTTATACAACAAAGATGAAGATGAAGAGGCTAGCTGCAGAATCAACAGAAATAACTGAACAGCAGCTAAGTTTGCCCAAACTCAGCCTTTTTTTAATTTTAAGGAATGTCTCAGTTTTGTTCTTATCATTGATTCCTTACAATCATGAAAGTCCAGATATGTTCCACACAATAACAATAATTTAAGGTAAAATCTTGTGTATGGAAAATTGTTGGATTTGTAAACTAAAAAAGTAATTAAATTATCTGAAAAAGTTCTCTTTTTATCAAACATGTAAAAGTTTGACCTTCATATCTGTTTTCAGTTTTACTTTTGATTCTTGATGTAATGAAAAAGAAACAGGATGATTATTCTTATGTTTAAATTCATGAGAGCCAATGTAATAAACCATTCATTTAAAACCTGTTTGATGTGATATCAGTGACTTTATTTGTTATTTTAATGCTGGGCATTTATCATCAAAATTTTGTCTGGCCTACAAATGATACAAAATTCCCAGTTTTTCTCAGATTTTCCCAAAAATTCCAACCTATTCTCAAAAAATCCTACAAATTCCAAGTTATTCTCAGAAATTCCTAGGAATTTTTGGGAATTTTAAGGAATTTTCAAGGTGAGTATATTTCAGTTGGAATTCCTAGGAATTCCTAGGAATTCCAAGTCATCTCTATGTAAACTTGGAATTCCTAGGAATTCCTAGGAATTCCGAGTCCGAATTACCGTGAAAATTCACACCTTAGATTCCTAGGAATTCCTAGGAATTTTTTCCTAGGAATTCTTAGGAAATTCCTAGGAATTCCTAGGAATTTTTAAAGTTATCTCACAAGGGTTAGACTAAAATGTGTGCACCATCTGTTGAACGTCAGGGTAGCAGGCAAAATACCCCCATTCCCTGACTCCTGCCTCCCTACCTCATTCTGCCTTTCTTGGACCTCTCTCCCCACTCGCCAGCCCACTGCCTGCCTTCCCACCTGCCCTCCTACTCACCTGCCCTCCTACTCACCTGCCTGCCACCCTGCCTTCTCACCTCCCACCCTTTTCTTGCTTGGTTCCTTGAAAGCTTATTTTTACTAAGAAAATGTCCTATCGCATTTTTTTTTTCAGTGACATTAATGTTCTACTGATTGGTGATCCATCTACTGCTAAGTCTCAGATGCTAAGGTAAGGAGATCTGACCTTTGGTTTTGTTTGGTTTACAGTTTACAGGCCTTTTCATTTGGCAGTGCTTTATTTAAATTCATTGATTGGTTCATTCACTTGATCTTTACTGATTCTTCCATTCATCCTTCCTTGCTTTCATGTAGAAGACCATATTCACTTAAGAAATAAAAGCATGAATGTGAACAGTCAAAGGATTATCTTTTTGAATGAAAAAGCTAATTATGATGATCCTAATCAACCAATTTGTTCAGTTTCAACATTTTTGATGAAAAGTCCTGTAAATGTCTCTTACATTTCACTTGTTCTCAGCTTACGTTTTTAATTAAAAAAAGAAACTTACACCTCCTAGGTATGTCCTACACTCTGCCCCTCGTGCCATTCCAACCACTGGGCGGGGCTCATCAGGCGTTGGTTTGACTGCCGCTGTTACTACAGACCCTGAGACAGGTAAAGAGCTTTCAATTAATTTATAAATTAAAGTCTTTTATGCTTAATAAATCTGAGTAGCCAGGTAGTTTTGATAACAAATAAATTACTAACTAACTGTGTGTAATATTTATTAAATAAATGTGTTTTTTAGGGGAGCGTCGCTTAGAAGCAGGAGCCATGGTGCTTGCTGACAGGGGAGTGGTCTGTATTGATGAATTTGACAAGGTAAAACTAGCTTATCAGCAGTGGTTGAAATTTTGATTAAGAATTAAATTCAGCAAGGTGAAATTTGTAAATCACAAAGAAATATGAGACATGTAAGAAATAAGGTGTTAAAGGCGACAGGAATTTTCAAAATCAAGTTTGACAAATACATGAAAAGTGTCATTGAAGCGTTAAGAATTGGAGGGGCCTACATGTAGATTCACACTGTAATCACACTCAACTGTAATATTAATGAGTTCTTATTTCAACATGGAGCGGCTAAATAAGAGTATTTCTTGAAACCAACCAAATGTTCAGCAACTCTTACTATACTGTCTGGCTGTGCTTGGCCTGCCTGCTTAGCCTCTGGTCCATTTGATCATATCAGTGTTCTTTCTTTTAGATGAGTGATCTTGATCGTACTGCCATACATGAAGTTATGGAACAAGGAAGAGTCACTATTTCCAAGGCTGGAATTCATGCCAAGCTTAATGCTCGCTGCTCGGTTTTAGCAGCTGCTAACCCAGTTTATGGCAGGGTAAGGGGCAGCTACTCCTAGTGATTGTAATCCCCTTTTGTCGTGGATAACAGGCAGACAGACAGATTTGGGCAGGCAGACAGTCAGAATGACAGACACACAGTAAGACACACAGACTGACTGCAGACAGACTGACTGATTGACAGACAGACAGACAGACAGACAGACAGGGAGGGTAAGAAGCCGCTATTCCTTGTTGTTGTCATTCCTTTTTTTGTAGATAACGGACAGACAGATCTAGACAGACAGACGGCAGAATGACAGACAAACATGCAGTAAGACACAGACAGATGGACTGACCGATTGACTGACAGACAAACAGACAAACAGACAGACAAACTTTTAGGGGTGGACAGATGGATGGATGCATGGATGGATAGATAGATGGACGGATGGGTAAACTGACACTTAAACGAACAAACAAGATGCAATGAATAAGCCAAGCCTGTACATGTTGTTGAAAAATCGTGTTTTAAGCCTGTTTCTATTATTTTGTGAAATAGAGGACAAAAAGCGATCATTGTACTTTTATAATGTTTTGCTTCACCTTTCTTTTTTCCTTCATCAATGCAGTATGACGAGTATAAGAACCCCATGGACAACATCGGAATGCAGGACTCTTTGCTGTCACGTTTTGATCTGCTGTTTATTGTACTTGATCAAGTGAGTCAAGCTTGACTGATTAGTGAAATCATATTATTTATCATCATATGTCTGCAGTCTGTGTGAGTTCTTTGAACAATTTTGAGCTGGTAAGGTTGAACCCCCTCCCGGGGTGGGTGGAGGGGGGAGGGCAGGGTTTTTTTGCCAGTTCTTAAAGGGTGTAGATTATTTTTATATTTACGTTGTTAATATTTGTAACGAGGCTGAGTACATTAATTTCATAGTGTTCTGATACTGTACAAGACAGTATATTATTGTCATTTGGTTAGCTTGAATTAAAAGCCTTGAAAGGTCCAGAGCTGTTGGTTTGTCTGTTCCTTAAGCTTAGACTAATTGACTAGTAAAAAGAGAATTACTTACACAAACAAACTTGTTTGACGTTATAAATAGATGGACCCTGACAATGATCGCAAAATCTCTGAGCATGTCCTACGGATGCACAGATACAGAAAACCAGGGGAACAAGAAGGGGAAGGTGAGCAGAGGCTCAACATTGAAATTCTCCTCATGGCCTCTTGTAATTTTTCTGTAATTTGCCACAGGAGAATTTGCTTTTTGATCTATACTTTCTTCCCTGAAAAATTTGTGAGAGAAATTGGAGGAAAGAATTACTTGTAGTAATTATACCAATTAATGATTATTGTTAATAAGAATTTCTTCAAGTCAAAGTGAAGGCATGATCAGGTTTGCAAATCATGGATTTATGTTTGGTAATAATTAGTCTGATCTGAAATTTGACTTTCATGACAATTCCTTGCTGAATCAGTAAAATAAAAAGACCTTGAGCAAAACATTTGAAGAATTGTAGCAAGGAAAATAAACCATGTTTCCAAATATTTATTTTAAAAACACAACTGGGAAACATATTGTAAACATCTTCAATGAAAACAGTGGTCCTTTGAAGGCAACTTTGTAATGCTCTCAAGGTTATTGACAACTTAAGTTCTTAAATCATTGTCATTTGCTTATTTTATTAGGGAGCAGGGGTGGCACAGTTGTGAGAGTGCTCGCCTTTCACCATTGTGGCCTGGGTTTTTCTCCCCCATGAAAAACCAACATCTCCAAATTCCAATTCGACCAGGACAGAGGACCTGCATGAAAACCAGCTAAGGCCGATGTGGCTTCCTGTCTAAATATTATAATTATTTTAATTTATTTATTAGCCTTACCGTTTGGAGTGACAACAGAGACACTGGCCACACAGGACCCTGACAGAGAGGACAAGGAGACAGACACACCCATTTTTGAGAAGCATGATGCAATGTTGCATGGACAGCGAAAGGATCGCAAGTAGGCTGAAAAGATGTGATTAAGTCCGAGGGTTCCATGTACATGTGTTGGCCTGTCATTTGTATTCCAGCCTCCTTTGAAGGAAGCCACATCTGGGCTCCCCAGATTCAGTTAGTTGTCATGGAGGAATAAAGCACGTAGCTTCCCATTCGTATGCACTACTTGTTCTGTGCCATTTGCACCAGCCAACACATGTATATTCCTTGTGGGCTGAAGCCAAAAGATACCTTTTTGATGTGTAAGTAAGATCTGAAGTAACTTTCTCTGGTTACCCGAACCCTGTTATAAACTTTGTGAGTTGTTGAACTTTTAAATACTCTTGATGTTTATATGATACCCTGATAGCAATAGGGAACAAAACGAAGCTCGAAACAAATTGAACAATTTGAATAAAAATTAATACAGTTTGGTATTGACAGTTACACCAGTATGTTATTCACCAATAGCAAACGCTGAGAAGAGGTAAGTAACAAAATATGAACTTCTATTTTCCAATTTATTTTTAGAGAGAGATATGTGTCTATGGCATTCATGAAGAAGTACATCCATGTTGCCAAGAGCATTAAGGTCAGTATATATGCTTATTCTTCAATCCCAACAAATAAACTGTACAATATAAAGAGAAAATGAAAGAAAAAAATTATACATCTCGTTAAGGAGTTATATGGTGGAGTAGCTATGAAATGAATTGAGCTGCGACGTACAAGACCCAGTGAAACGGTGAAAGAGTGAATAAAATTTCAAGGACAAATGACTTTCAGTTTGAGGTCACATACAAATGGGTTATTGACCAAGCTTGTATGGTCAAGATGGGTGGATATTGGTTCTTTTTTGTGTGTGTGTTTATGGACCGAGACAGAGTCGAGGTCCATAAATACACAAAAAAAGAATGAGGCTAATATCCAGCCTTCTTGACCAAACAAGCTTAGCCAATTATAATTTAAAGGATTTATTATATGGAAAAGGGATACTATATTTTTGCAGGAAACAGCAGGTAATCCTGAGGGGGCAATTTAATGCCGTCTTGCCAACTCAGGTAGCGGTTCATCCTGCCCGCTCACAGACCTAGCCATATAATAAAGTTACTAGGTAACTTCAAAAGAGAGTGACCATTTTCAAGACCACATAATTTCTGAGTGACCGCCATTCTTAGTTAATAAGTGGTTAATGGTCATGTATAGCTGTTTCATTTCTTGATTCTTTCTTTCTGAATTGCATATAGCCTCGCTTGACTAAAGAAGCTGCAGACAAGATCTCGAAAAGCTACTCTACACTCAGAGATCAGGAAAATGTTGGAAATGAAAAAGCTAAGGTGTGGTCAAGACAAAGTCTGTTCAGTATTTTTAACACAGTTGCAAGTAAGATTTAGAGCTGCATTATAATGACATCTAGCTTGTGATCAAGCTCACTTTTCGTCACATGTGCGAACTGCAAAAGACGAATCACAGCAAACGAGGCTAGTCAGTAAAGTGGGCAAGTTTGTGTACAGGCTATATGTTGTAACAAACTTTACATATTCTGTACACAAGCTTAGCTACTTGTGTTGTAAAATTGTTTGCCATGAAAAAGTATAGGCGTTAAGAGCTATTTAGATTTACTGTTTTGAAATAACTTCTTTGTCACCTTGTATATCTTTTCTTTTAACTGGCTGCCTGGCATTTTTAACTCTTAGGTTATTTTGGGTAGCCAGCACCAGGCTTTTAGCCAGATGACCGTCCAGGTGTCCTGTGGACAGCCACTTTTTAAAGAAAATTGTTTTCTTTTCCATATGTTACTTTGGAAATTGTTTATTTTAGCAGACCTTATAGCGCATTTTGGACTGCCACTTTTCAAATCCTGACTAAAACCCTGGCCAGCACCCTTATCATTTGTTTAATCTATAACAATTTTATTAAATTATTTCTAACTCTGGAGTGAAATAACAATATTGTTGTTGTTGTACTACTCTTTATTTTTGTTTATAGACTATGCCTGTTACTGCCCGTACCCTGGAGACAATGATCCGTTTGGCAACTGCTCATGCCAAGGCAAGAATGAGCAAAGTTATTGAAGAGGTAAATACCTTTTGTTAATTACATTATACAAATTTGAGACATTTTGTATTGGACGAAACTGTGGAAGATAACCCCATCCAAACATTTTAGTGGCCTGAACTTTTTAAAAAAAATTTCTGACCCAATTGACAAATGGGTGGATGTCCTTCAGTATGTTATTGATGAAAGGACGAAATTTGGCTTATTCTTATTACACACACGACAGAGGACTATGCCAAACCACGTGACCTACACCCCTGCATACTAGCACCCAGCCTCCCAGACAGGTGAGAACAATGTTCACCTGATTCTTGCCATAACCTTAATCTGCAGCGAATGACACTTTACTTCCACTAAAAAGGAAAACTGTAGATTTTAATTTTTGATTACGTTGTAGGACGATGCTGATGCTGCTATTGATATGGTGTCATTTGCGTATTTCCACAAGGTAAGTTTTTTTGTGGTCAATATGATGACAATAATTATTGTAGTAATGTGTCATTAGAGGGTTTGCTAGCAAGCAATGTCAGTTAGATATTGGTAAATTGCCAAAAAAAACGCTGCAATTGTCAGAGAAACGTAGTCTTGAGTTATTTGAGTAACAAAGATTAGACGTGACGATCAAGTTTTACATGTATATCACCAACTGAGCTCTGAATGCTAAAATTTCGACAAAGTGCTGAATACTGCCGATCAAACCCTGACTTCATTTAACAGCCTGCAAATAGAAAATGTTGTAAGACAGTATTTATTGCTAAATAGGTGAATAATAGACAATAGAGGTTCATAGAGTCAGAATATTTCCTTGTTTGCATCTCTTTAAAATTTTTTGAGACCAAATTTTGTTGCCTTGTTGCTGTTCTCAGGGAGGGCATTGTCTTGTAGTTCCAGATTGTCTGAGAACACAGGCAAAATGCGAGATCACACCGGCCATTTTGTTTTTGCTTTGTTCACGCATTGTCCACTTGGTAGGGGGTGGACAATGTCGATGAGCCTGGGATAGTGAACCAATCGAAATGATGCACCCTATAGGCACATCTTTGCTTACCTCACTGTTTACATTTTTCCTGAAGGAATCACGTTAGACACGAACTGAGTACGAACGTTTAGAGCGCTTGTGAAACTTAGTAATTGTTAAAATATCTGGCTCTTTGGGTGTAATATTCGAGGAGAAATTAGCTTTAAAAAACTGCAAAATTTCTCTGTCGCAAAAAGCTTTAATTAGCTCATATTCTTTGTAAAATTTGGAGTTTTTAAACCCACGTCGCACAAAAAGTATGCAATACATCGGGCTCAAATTCCTTGAGACAGTTAATCGTGCTGTGCCCTTTCAATATTCAGAATTAATGTTTTTGTAGCTCTGTCAGAAACTGTATCGCTGTGCTAATGAGACAAATACTGTAAACAAAGATTCTCCTATTGTTTCCTTATTCCAAGGCCTCCTTAGCCATCAATTTAATATTTTGCTTTTTTGTTTTCCTCAGGTGGAAAAGAGGGAAAAGAACAAGAGGAAGAAAGATTCTGAAGAAGATTCAGACGAAGAAGAGGAGGAAGAAGATTTGGAAAGCCAAACAAGCCAATCACAACAGAGGACAGCCAAGACGTAAGATAAAATGATATAGAATAGTTATAATTATGATTTTCCGAAGATTTCCGACCATTTTCCGAAGACTTCCAGAAAATTGTTCACAGCTTGCGAGAAACCGTACACGTAGATTTCTTATCATTCCTCAACGTTAAACATATATTTAAAGGTTTTCACAACATCATCGACATTTTCACAGGAAAGGATCGTCGTTACGCAATAGATCCTTGTAATCAAGTTCACAAAGTTAACTGAATGGAAAGCGTTTTCACATTTATGTACATGGACCCTTGTCTGTTTAAGGTTAGTTCACACTAGCGACACAACGACATAAGAAGGAAATTATGTTGTGATGTTTGTAGTATGAACATCCTAACGTAAGACATAATAGCAAGATAACAACATGAACTTAACATCTTAAGGGGGGAAAACAGATCTTTTCCTGAAGGGAATATGTCATTATGTCGTTATTTCGTTTATGTAGTTATGTCGCTAGAATGAAACAGGCTTTTAATGCGTTCACGCCTCTACGATCCCTCGGGATTGACAACTTGTCAGCGATCGTAATGAGTTCGTAAAGATTGTTATGTGAAGAGTTGTCACTTCAACATGTCCCAGATATTTCTTGTTCAGTTTCTAATCTAATTTTCGTGTTTTTCAGCAAAACGAGCAAGTCGCAAGCTAAGAAACAAAAAGTCGCCAAGAAACCGAGAGGTGATAAAGGGGCTGACCCTTACGATTTTGAAAGCGATGAAGGAGAACAAGATACAGGAGGTAAGTTCGAAAACAACGTAAATGGGGACTTTGTTTGTTTGGTTGGTTTGTTGTTGTTTTTTATTTTTCTTTCTTTTGTTTGTGTGTTTGATTTGCCATTTTTTTCTTGTTTTCTTTTTTTTTTTCCAAGTAGACCTTTCGATCCTGTTAGAAAAAAAAGTCCTTATAAGGACTAATAGTGAGACCTTTCGATTCAAATCAAGTTTTCAGCGAAATGCTAACCAAAAATAAACGCGATCGTAAAAACTTCATTTCTAGTTGCTCAAAAGGCCTGTTTTGGCTTGGCTTGATGGCTTGGCTTTTTTGGCTTGTTGACTTGGTGGGATAGCGGAAGGAATTTACGTTTGTAAAATGTTTGGGCCTATCATTAAAGGGAGTTTGAATCTGGATAAGAATCACTGTTATGTGTGGACATGAATACCACAGGGTGAAACTCTCTGATTATGACGCTCAGAAAGAAAACATGCGATGCAATCATACGTGTAGTTGCACTCCCCCAACTACACGACAGCAAAATTGGCGTCTCGTCGGCTACTATCCACTCCAGCGCGATCGAAAACGTTTATCGTGCAGAGTGCAGATCAGTCTTCTGTTCACTTGCGACTGTAACGTTGAAAACCTTACCTTATCATGCAAAAACTGTTTTCTGATTTTTACATTGCACGATTCAGTTTCTTCCCGAAATATCAACGTAGCCCTCTGTTGCTGGAACAAAGAAACCCTTACCCTTTTCTAGACCATAATCAGCTTGATTTTGTAACCCTATTATAGTCTAGGCACCAAATACCCCTACTCTATCCCAGACTAGCTGTTTTCCATGCAGAAACTTTGTCACTATCGTAGTCCAACGTGCGCTAGTTAAACCAATATCTTACAAAGTCACTTTCGAGTTTCATTTTCTATTCTAGAACCCCGCGTGAAGAACCCTGTTTTTGGCTTTGTAAATTATACCCCCTTCTAGACCAAAACTGTCTGATTTCTATATCCTGTCCCAGACTAAACTGCCTGAAAACCACACCCTTTACAGCGACACATGCCTATATAGCTTACATAGGGGAGTACCCCCCCCCCTGGACCTCTAACTATTTTGCTTTCTTGTACATGTTTAGCCGTTGTTGAGAAGATGAAACGCCGTCGATCCGCCAAGACAAGTGACTCTGAAGAAGCCATGGACACAACAGAAGACAAATCTCCTGTTACTCTTTCTGCTGACAGGTAAACCATACAGTGCCAAGCCCAAAATACAGATTATCTTTACTGTTCACCATGCACCTCTTTGAATGTTTGTTCTGCGCATTTGACAGTATCTTCTAAGTTTATTATATATGCTTTGTTATTATTTCAGGCAATTTGTTGATCTTTTCTTTCAAATAAATTTTGTTTTTAATACGAATACCAAGAACAAGTAATGATAGTTATATTGTAAAGAAAAATAAAATGGTTTCCTTCAGAACTTGGAAGTCCAGAATAGGCCACTTTCGGTAAATCAATATTCTAACATGGCTTCGAGGCTTTCAGGACAAAATTCTGTATTAGGTGGAGCTTTCTTTGTATCCAAGTCTCTTTCGGGAATTGAAAGACAAAAGAAAGTTACAAATTTGTAGTTTTGTCCTGAAAGTCTCGGAGCCACGTTAGAATATTGATATATCAAACGTGACCTATTGCCCACGTTGCTCAGTAAGGAAAATGGTGACCCGCGTTGACATTTATCTGCTTATCCCTTTTCAGAAGCGAGAAGCCAAATTTTATTGTGACAAACACATGAGCTATGAAAAAAAAATTCAACCACTTGTTTTCATATATCTGCCATTGGAATATTTACTGCAAAACGCACAAAGTCATTTAGGGTGTTTTATAAAGTTTAGCCTTAATAATGCAAGATTGTTTGTCATTGGCTACCATCTTGAATAGCCCATTGCAAAAACGTGAGAGGACTGGGAAAGAGTATGGTTGTTTTCCGTTTGTTTGAAAAATCTAAGATATTCAAATGGAAGATCAACTAAATTTGAGAGTCTTAAGCAAGAATAGAAGTATTTAGAGGAGGAGAATGGCAAAATGATAGCTCTTCAAATATCACCTAAAATGGAGAATTTGTATGGATTGGGTAGACGGGCCACAAAATTTTAAGGGTTTGTATGGAATTTTGCAACTTTTGCAAGGCTCCCATTTGGAAAATTTTCCGCTGAAAACTCTCAAACTTGACTGGGTAGCTTTTCATTCAGTAACATTTCGGTTGAAATGTTTAGATTTTCAATCTAATCAATATAAGAAACTCGTCCCAGTCCTCTCACGTTTTTCTTTAATGGGCTATTCTTAATATTCCGTAATCATAACCATTCTTGTTTTTCCCTTTATTTTTACCTCTGTAATGTTTTTCTTAAACAATATTCTAAGATTTACTTCAATTGCAGAGGGTTGAACGGGTTTTGTTAAAACTGCTTACATGTTCGTGTTTTCCAGACTCGCTGAATTCAAAGCAGCCTTGTCAGAAGCCTTCTCATCAGCGCATACCCAGACGTTACCTCTGTCCACCGTCAAGGACTCAGTGAGGCGTGACAAGACTTTCAGTGATGAAGAAATCGACTCTGCGTTACAAGTCATGCAAGATGCCAATCACATAATGGTAGCAGATGAAAATGTGTTTCTTATCTAAAAATCTGCTCTCAACAAAGACCATACATGGTCTGTTATCAACCATGCATATTGTGCATTTGTTTAAATTCCTTCTGTAATCTTACGTATAGTTCGGTTGAGTGCGTAAAAATGTGCAATTGTACAGGTAGTTGTTAACTTGACTAGTTTGTCACGTAAAAGGTTTGCATCGACATGACACTTCATTGAAATTGTTTGAAGTGGATTCCACTTTATTAATAGCTTAGATATACTTAGCGTAGTCGTTTTCAAAACTTTCTCTTCATGGTAGTTTAGATATAGTAAACGTTTTTGGTGAAAGGAAAAAAATCTCTGCTCTAATTGCTAAATATGAGCAAAGTTGTTGTCTTGTTCGAAATCTGGCTCGCTCTTCTTTGAGAAGAATTTCACTGCCTGTTTTGTGTTGCAAGAAGTCCTGTCATGGCAGGTTTTTTTGAGATAGGGGAATTTGCTCGTTAAAACGGAGAAGTCGTTTCTATAGAGAGCTTTATTCGTGAAAATGCTTGCTTCATACGTTGAAGATTTGTTCAATATTTCCGAACTAGTGGTTATCGCTGATTGCTGTGGATATTGTACCGTTGTCATGGATTGTTCATTGTATGTCCTAAACTTCTGAATTAGCTTATTGTTGTATTGATGTCCATTTGTAATAAATAAAGTTACTTGGGGTTGTAACTTAGCGAAGACAATTTATTCAAGACTCTTTTGAATGTATAATATGAAGTAAACTGGAGGTGTTACAGTCTTTAATGTCGTTGGGTTCTGAGGTTCTGTGTCGAGTCTAACTTGAAAACACAACACTCTTTTTATTGTACGTATTTATGCTGTTTAAAATTGTTTGGACCTAGCTTTCGTATAATTTTAAAAAAGCCACAATTTCTGCCTGGGTGTTACGAAGTCTGTTTATTCAACGCCATTTTCCTCTGCCTGAAATGCTCCAAACACTGTTCTGTCTGTTCTGTTGTGTTTGAATGCCCAATCAATTTTTCCATGGTTTTAAATTCAGGACTCCGACTGCTCCAGTTGTCATTGTCCATGTAATGTTAAAAGGTGGAAACTGGTTTATCTAATTAAATTTCTTAGACTCAAAGTGTTAATTATCCCAAACGTTTCGTAAAAATACTATTGTTTGATTATAACAAAACACGGCTGTCGCCAGCGAATTTTCTCTTACAACAGTACAATTGTGCAGTATTGTACGTGCATGCACCTACTGTGGGATAACAAGTCTATTTGAAAGGCTTGCTCCGATAGTATTTTTTCTCTTCTCGTTTTAAATTCTCTTCCACAAGAACAGAAGAAGAATTCAAAGTTTCGCAATGGACAAGACAACGGACCATTACCCAACTGACTGGGGAAAATGGGCAAGTTAAGGCGTGGAGAAATGACTGTGATATCGACTGTGTTGATGAAAGCATACTGTTTGACGGCGACAAAACTGACCTCGAGGTATCCAGAGATCACACAGGGTTGGAAGGAAATTCAAGACGACGACGAAACAAAAAAGCGATAACGAACGGGACAAGACTTCATCTTTCCAAACAAAACTATTTCTGGTTGTTGAAGGAGTCACAGTTCGTCACCTCGCTTAGACAAGACTCAACGCCAGGTCTCAAGCATGTTCCTTGTTTGGAATGTATTTCAGAACAAGACGAGGTAAGGTCTAACGATGGACGCGAAGGCCTGAACGAAAAAGTCAAATTGCCAAGTATCGTTACTTGCCAAGTATCATTACTTACTCGAACCAAACTAAACCAAGAGAAAGCCAGGAGCATGGCCGCGGAAATATCTTTGCCACCTTTAACGAGAAAGCGTTTGCCTGCTAAACGCTAAAACGCTGTTGTAAATAACTCGAGTGCGTTGCCCTTGTGAAGAAATTCAGGGTTAGTAAACATTACAAATGATTGCGACGGCCAACTCGTCTGCCCAGCTGAGCCGTTTAGGGCAAATTCTCTACCCAAGGTGACGAACTATTCCGATGGTTTGACGAGGGGAGGCCGACGTGACATTAACTCTATTTCGTGGCTTACGAAGAGAAGTCGTCAAAAGACTCGGGCGTTGCGAAAGAAATACGACGGACTTGCCTTTCCGATCAATTATTGTAGATCTTTCAATAAGAGATAAATGCCGAGGAAGGGTTTACCATTGCTGGAAAACTGTACTGTGTTGCAGTTTATGCTAATTTTTTATTGAAAAAAGTGCGAATTTTGTTGTCAATTAGGCGTCTCTCTTTTCCCTTTTGATACAGGGAGAGAGGGTATGATAGAAAGTTACTACCATTCAGTTTTTCATTCTATACTGTCAGTATGCTTGCGTTATCGACCAATCCGTATCCAGCGTTGACTGAGTTCCGGTTTCTTTAGGGGTGAGTTCTATGGCTTTGTGCAACAGCTGTGAACAGTATGTTGTCCTCTCAGGAACAAGTCCCTTGGAAAAAACTATTCCCTGCAATTACACCTTCAAAGCCACCTCCATCTTCGATGTTAAAAATACTTGCCAAAACTTTGTGATGAATACTGGAGTACCCAATATTTTAAAACTGTCACTAATCACATTTTCCACCTTCCACTTTGAACAGCTGGTCATATAAGAAAAACTAGGAAATCGAAAATGCGCCAAAGCAAGAATATTTCTTGCTTTCAATTAGCAAATTTGAACTATTGTAGAGCTACTTTTGCATGTTGTGGGAATTACAGCCCTTCGTTTTTGTTTTGATAACGTTTTATTGAATTCTTGTGGTATTCTAACGTTTTTTAAAAATCTAGTAATCCAAGATGGCGGATGAAAGAAGGCGACTGTTTTGGACATTGTTTATCACGTGGTATGACGTCATCATTTCAGTGCTGCTTACGTCAAAGAAAATATTTTTGACCTGCTATTTACCTTACGGGGGAGGGAGGGGGAGGAACTGTGCCCCGCACCATTCGTTTTACATCAAAAAAGGCAGGTCTGAATCGGGTAAGAATTTCCCTCACTGTCATTCGGGAGAGTGCAAAACTGATGAACGATAATAAACAATCAATGGTAAATCACTTAGCTATTTGCGCCTTTTATCTTTGAGGTCTTCAAAAGAAAAATGAAGAAATAGGCTTTGAAAAATTCTAAACGATTTTTTTCATAGCAATTTAAAATTCACATATTGCTCAGCCACTCGAAAATGCGTAAAGAAGTATGCAGGCTGGGAATCTACGTTCGTGCCAAACGTGTAACGTGGCTTCAGTGATATGTGCGTCAACAACGGGTCTCCTTAACAATTCTGCAATTAAAAGGTGCCAAATAAAGTAGTTTACAGCTAATAACAGTTACAAGACAGCGAGATAAGGTAGTAAACCGATAGTGTTACTGTGCTCCAAAAACTTGCTACTTAATTATTATGACGTTTGCAAATAAGAGCGTGGTTTGTTAGCAAGTAATGTCAAATAGCCATTTAAATTCTTTGAAGCCAGGTACGAAGACTAAGTTGAAAAGTTCCTGAACTCGGAGGAATAATGAGTTTTCAGTTTGTAAACGAAGAAGGAGACGAAGCAGACATTTTTAAATGGGAAACAGATGAAGACAAAACCCCTTCTAGAAAGGAAGTTATTATTCTAGGTGGAAAGTTGTTGTGCAGTGAAATTTATTCTTTGATGACAAAGAGTCCGGAGGTTCAAACAGACATGAACAAATTTACAGATGCAGTCAAAGATGAAAACCGTGGTTAAACAGAACACAAGTTGAAAAAGTCACATTCGTTTGCACATGGTGAGAAACAGAAAAGAAAGCGAGACAACATGAAAAAGCAGTCCAGCTTTGAGAAGAGCAAGGAACACGAAAGAGACCCTGGTTTGGGCAAAGGAGAACACAGTGAACTATCTGTATTCACAGACAGCTTCGACACACTGGCCAGTACTGACTATTTACGCGGCAAAACTAGATTCCCACCCATTTGCCAGGAGTCTAAATCCCTATTAAAACGGAAACAAGGAGAGCGTAAATTGGAGACCAGAACGAGAGAATTCCTACCGTCCTTGAATTTGAAGATAAATTTAAAGGAAAAGATGAGGCAAACTCAGGGTTCGACAGATCTTCCAACTTTGATTCACAAGCAAGGACTCACAACTATGAAGGCACCCCCGCCATCCCCGCAATTTTCAAATATCAGTTTACCCTCCACGCCAAGTCATGAGAAGATCGATGCGACTTTTTCCGAAGCGTCTCCGAGCATGCCACGAAAAAAGCAATCGAGGAGTTACGAAGATGATTCACCGCGTTCAGCCAGGAGGCCGACTCCATTTCCTAGTATATGGAGCGAAGATCGGTTTTTCATGATCAGTATCGGAAGTAATGTAATGAGCGAGAAAGCTAAAACGTATATTGTTAAAGAAGATCAAGAGTAAAGTTAAGGTAACCAGGATGTTTACCTAACTGATAAATGGAAAAATTGGGCCTTGTGGTCGCTGAATTCCAATTGTAAACTATGATAGCATTGTTCCCCAAATGGTGAAAGAAAAGCATTTGTCATGTTTTGGATATCTGTTTCATGTGCTCTTTTTCCCTCGAAGTATCAGGGAATTTTTCTGTTTCTTTGTTGAAATTATGCATTTGCCGACTCAGTAAGCTTCAGTAATTTTTAAAAGAGTATTTTCCATATCATCACTTCAGTTTCAGAGCGGAAAAGCTGCGCAGTTTTCTGCGCATCTCAAGCCGTACTTACGAGCTCAGGTAATAATGCAGGCTGCAGTGGTGGAAAGAACGGTGGACTGGGAATTAATTCATGGTAGGACTTGCGTTTGGCTTGCGGTTAGCATTTATATACTGTGTTTGCTTCCGATTAGCATTTATTTACCGCTGTTTGCTTGCGGTTAGCATTTATTTACTGCTGTTTGCTTGCGGTTAGCATTTATATACTGTTTGCTTGCGATTAGCTTTTATTTACTGCTGTTTGCTTGCGGTTAGCATTTATTTACTGCTGTTTCCTGGCGGTTAGCATTTATATACTGTGTTTGCTTCCGATTAGCATTTATTTACTGCTGTTTGCTTGTGGTTAGCATTTATATACTGTTTGCTTGCGATTAGCTTTTACTTGCTGCGGTTTGCTTCCGATTAGCATTTATTTACTGCTGTTTGCTTGCGGTTAGCATTTATATACTGTTTGCTTGCGATTAGCTTTTACTTGCTGCGGTTTGCTTGCGTTAGCATTTATTTACTGCTGTTTGCCTGCGGTTAGCATTTAAGGGGTGAAGGGGAAGGCGACTAAATGTGCCCTACCATGAATTATGCGCCGGCAGACTGCCAATAAGGTACGCGAAGATGGCGCTCAGCTAAATAATTTATACTTGGGCAAGCATGAATGTTTCTCGGCATTTCACTGTCAGGTAAACAAGCCTCCCCTGCTTGCTGAGAGGCTCTCTTGCTTATATATTCAGTGGTGCGCATATATGGATGCAATATGCAACGAGTGTTTGTGGAAAAATTGTGTCTTCGCACCGAAATTTCTTTTTCAGCGTGGGGAAATAAAGGGTTCGAAAACCTTCTTTAGGTTAATTTTGCCCAAAAAAAAAAATGATTCCCCACGCAAACAATGCACCAACTTTCCATTAGTGATGTTAGAATGATGCTGATTACCGGGAAAATTGGGAAAGCACACAAAGTTCGTAACTTTTTCTGATTACACGAGCGGCGAAATTCCCGCCATTTTTCTAAACTTGGAGCCTGGCGCGGGGCCAAAACTCGCGCATGCTTATGACGTTTTTCCGCTCTGAAATTCTCACTAGTAAAGATATTGATGGCGTCATTTCCTGCTATTTTGTCTATGTAAGTAAAAGAAAATTGCACGGTGGCCTGAAGATATGGACTGTATTTTCCAGTGTTAAACCCAATATTTCACTCGCTACGCTCGTTTGTAGATTATTCTTTCACCTCACATTTCCGTCGACAAGCATCTCTGTGTGTGGTAAAATACGACAAGTTCAGTTTGCACTCGGTGAGACTTAGTTGTTGCTAAAAAAAAAAAGCCGACTATAGTTAACTAATTTTTCAAGATGTAACCTTACTGTCAAGGAAACACTTTGCATGAAGTTTGTCGAACACGTGATAAAATAAAATGTTTCGTTTCAAGAGTTCGAGCTGAGGAACTTGTTCTTTATTGGTATGCTTGCTAGGTATTCCCTGAAACGTACCTGTGTTATATATTCCCAATGTTTAACACTGAGTGGCAAAATCATTAACGTTGCGAGCTACCGATATTGACAACATAAGACAATTTTTTTTATATATACTGAAAACCACTGTTACTTTGTCAATAATAAACGCGACAGTTTTGTCAGTACCAACCCGTGTAACTGTAAGAATGTATTTTATAAGAATATTGAGGCCGAAATTTACGAAATTTTAAGAATAAACCCGAGGCTGATATTTTGAAAAGAATACAATTTTTTGTGTGTGGAAAATTTATAAATACAATACAATTACATGTTTTTACTAAACCGATTAAATTTCTTCCTTTCTCGAATTGGAAAAACTAGACTAAAACCAATAAGCTCTACAGAAAATGATATGTGTCATACCAGGTTGTAATCTAAGAATATTCAGAAGAATATTTTTAGCCTAAAAATGGCAAAAAAAAATAAGAATATTCAGCCTGGAACGGAAAAACAATATTCTTATAAGAAAAAAAACGAGTGTATTCATCGACAACTGCGCGTGCATATTTCTGTTGTCAGTGGTTTCCATAAAAGATAATTTGGCGTCTTATACTGAGCTTTTTTTGTAGAAATTATTTTCGAAAACTTCTAGTTACTGAGGTCCTTACTAACTATTGTTTTGTAAAACATAGAAAAGTCTTAAGTTATGGAAACATAAATGGTAGACTTCAATCTACACTGTCTAAGTGGCACCACAAATGTTGAAAAAAAAAAAAAATGTTGTGCTGTCAAGATGAAAACTGTCAAACTTTGATACCAGCTCTGTGTTTCTCCTAAAAAGTTTAGGTCACTGGAGGGATTCGGAAACTTTTCCGGAAGAGTAATTTGTTAGTTAGTGCCAAACCCGGCTGTTGCTATACCAACTGTGCTTGATTATAACTCATGACACGTTGTTTTTAGTACACGGCTATGTAATTTTTTCACATTTCATAATTCGAACGTATTCATCTCGGAATGCCTTGTTCATGAGCCCGTAAATCAACGGATTCGTTGCAGTGGTTATAAACAGCAGGTAATCGTACATCAGATGGGTCCATCGTGGCAACGCAATGTCACAAACATACAGTGCTCCGATGATGCAGACGGGAATCCACAAAAGGCAATTTACAGTGATGATCGCAAACACCATTTTAGTAGCGTTTATCTCGTCTACTCGGCATGTGAAACTGTTTTTATTTTGCCGGTGAAGCGCCTCGGCCCTTAAATTCGGACAAACTAAAATGACGTGACGGCGAACGACTCTGTAAACCTTGAAATAGCAGAAGATGACCACCATCAGTGAGATTAGTATGAAAGCCAGAAATATGGGCAAGGAGATGGTTTTCTTCAATAGTCTGTCAGTAAAATTGGGGGTGCAGAAGAAGTGTGGACCAAACTGAAAATTTGCTGTCATTACAAACATCATTCCCACGGCCACAAGGACAGACAAGAATAGACATGCTGTAGTGATGATTATTGTTAATCTCTTTGTGAAGAATTTTCGATAAAGAATAGGCCTCACAACTCGATAATATCGATTCACGGCCGTCAGTGCCACGATCGTCAAAGAAAAACACGCCCACACCTGTATCACGTGACCTTGGAGTTGGCATATGACGTCACTGTACAGCCATTGTCCTTTAATGGAGGCGCCCAGCGACAGAGGAAAACAGGTGACTGCCACAACCAAGTCGGAAATTGCCAAGCTTAAAATGTACCAATTTGTGATTTTTCGAAGTGCTGGGTTTCTTGAAATGGCGACGATGACAAATACGTTTCCAACAATTGCCGTGGTATTTATGATGATAAATAAAAATGATTCAACAATAACTGCGGAAAAACTACGATTCGAAATGGTAGCGCCAACTGATGTTCCAACTGTCATTGTGTTAATTTGGGAGAACAAACTTCCGTCTTGTGAAATTAAGGAAAAGTATAATATGTTTCCCAAGTTTCCTTTCTTTTTTTCTTGTTAGTCTCGGCTCTGCAAACGTGTTCTGCTTTTTCGACTGAGCGTATGGAAGACCACCACACAACGAACGCTGCTCTCGCAAATATCTTGCATTGACTAGTCTCTCGTGACGGTGAGTTTATCTTGTTCTGCCATCATTGACGAGATGGTGGTAAGAGAACTTTGCAAGGAAGTACTGAATTACTTATGTCCCATGTGGGACTTGGATACAAACAAGAGAAACAAGGCAATAACAATACCTCATCCAAAATTACTGGAACTACAAAGCAGTGAATCTAATCTACGCTATTGGCAACACATTCAGCTCTTCGCTTTTGTCCAAAAGTGTCATTTCTGTGTTATTTATAATTCAATAAAGAGGAACCATCTAGACCCACAAAGTTTACTCATGTCAAAACAAAAGACACCTTATTCTGTCAGTTCGATTAGTCCTGACGTGTTACCTTGACACGAGAAAAAAGTCAATTTAAGCCTCATAATTTAATCATTTTAATTAAAACTCCTGTCGAGTGAATAACTTATAACAGAATACAGGTGGATCTTCGAAACCAAATGAAAAAGCCAACACCCTAATTTGACCACAGTTTCTTTTTTTCCAGGTCTTTTACTTTCCAAGAAGGACTGTTGTTGACTAAAAACGATCAACTTACGAATGCCAAAATTAGACATCTTGGGGAATGTTTATTTTTGCCTTTATCACTATTATCATCAGAACCCGATGTCAATATGAAGCTTCCTGACGGGAAATTACTTTTTAGTCATAAAATTGTTATAGTTTTTTTAAGATGTGAACGAGAAAGGCCACGCTACATTAATAGAATATGAATTGTATCTTGATCTCATTGTCAAAAATTAGAATTGGGTTATTGAATTTCACTAGAAGCTATAAAACATGAATAAGACTAGTAATAATAAAAAGAAAAGAAATTGTCTCATTGCGAAAGAAATAAAATAGTTTTAAATTTCAAAGGAAAAGACGTAGGCTTTAATTAAAACTTCACTTCCGAAATAATCCAATTTCTACCCTTGGAAAAATTCGTATTTATTTCGCGTGTAGATAGGTTTTCGCTTTGGTTAAGAAGTCTCAGAGGCTTTCGAGTGATAAGAACGAAAATATTAGTGTACATTATGGGGGAAACCGTTTTTTCTTTCTGTTTTTTTTAAATAGTGAATAATAATATAAATTGCAACAGCTGATCTACATCTTATGAATAAAATATTTTGTTACTGTAACAGTGAATATATAAATGATAAGAAGTGGAAATAGAGAATATGTTGACGTTAGGGAGCAAGTCATGATCTATTGGCAAAAAAAACATAAAGAAAGTGCTTCAGCATATTCATATTCAGCAAATTATATTTACTGTCCTTTATTCGGCGCTGAAATCCACAGCAGCAAAACCTGGGTCTATTTTGGAGTCCCGATGGCATTTAATTCCAGTTTCCACAGGATAGAACTAACCTTCCTCGCCTAGATGGGATGTTATTCAATTATAGGTTTTACACATCTTAACAGCTCGCTATTTCCCGCTCATACTCTTCGGTGGAAAGGGACATGGTGAGAGTAAGGTGCCTTTTCAAGGATAAAAATGACAAGGGTACTAGCAAGGTTCGAAGTAGCCTGACCCATCAAGGGCCCTGCGCCTTGTAAAGCGAGCTGCTACCTTGGAAACCCCATTCAGCAATTTTCCCTCTTCAATTTGAATACTAATCCTTACGTTGACTGCCCCGTTGCTAAGGTTACGTGTGGTGCTAAGAAGTTGAACACGTTGGAGTTAATTTTGATGGTAAAGTTGATTATTCTCATGATTTGTATGACACTCGGCTTGGTTAAGACTTTCTCTATTACAATCAAACAGTAGCTCTATCAAAATTCTGAAAACACTGAAGCAACCTCTGCCATTTTCGCCATCCAATCTCCAAACAAAATAGCACTAACACCACACAGCTGTAGCCAAGCTTATTCATCTTGCCGTCAGTATTTTGGGCGCGCAATTGTATCCAGCAGAAGTTGTTTACTGAAACATTTCGTGAAATGCTGCAGCTTGTGAGCAAGCCTTAACATCACCGGACAAGCAAGGAAGGCTCCCTAATTTTACAATTTTTTCTTATTTGTTATGGGAGAAAGTCTCCGATAATTACAAAGCGACGGCGTTACCTCTTGAAAATTGTAAAAAGAGTCCTGAAAAGGGAGTAGACTGATTCGTGTTTGGATGTGGCTAGTATTTATGTTACCAACTTGATGCACCAACTCCAAGATAACCGGCTAGTTAATTAATAATGGCCAGTACCAAGACCCTGTATGGTACTTTGCATTTAAACGTTTGAGGCTTCTACCTAATCGCACAATATTACTTTGATACGGGTTAACCTACTCAAATGGTCATCTTTTCATGACTCTTATCTTAGTCTACGATGGCCAGGATATTTCGTCTTGAGTATATACGCTACGTTGGAAATACAATACACAAGAAATAGAAAACATTTCCGCGTTTCTGTCGAGTTACAGAAGCACAAGTGGAAGTTTGGGAGAAAGAGGAGAAAGAGAAATGCTGTGGGATCACGAACCCTGGTAGAGTGTTTCCACAGCTTTTTCGAGTTCTCCCAAACTTCCACGAGTGCTTCGTTAACCTGATAGAAGCACGGAGGAAACACGACCTATTTCTTTTGGAAAACACGGAGAAAAGAAGAAGGAAAAATCACTTAAATATTTCAACTATCAAAATATAAACTCTCCTCTCGTCAAGGCTTAGAAGCAGCAATGCAGTCCACTGTCTTCGAGACGGTTTCATTCTTAGGTCGATCTTAAAGCGACTGCTGTTGAAATGACAGAAGGTAAGATTTGTTGATTTGCCTACGCACCTTTTAATGGTCATCCAAATAAGATGAACTTATCAGAATTAAGGGCACACGCGCATATTGAAAGTCAGACCTTCAAGCTTTCAGGCCACTTTATAAATATCTTATGTCGTTAAAATTCAATACTTCCTAAATGAATCTTGTTCTGAACGAATTGATTTATTGTAACTACATTTATAATTTATTATGCTTTTATAACACTTGTTATCCGTTTGTCTAGATATATTTCTTTTAATCTACAACTGTACATTTTATAAACAGCACTTAGAGAATGGACGCCGAGAAAAAAGAAGCAAAAAATAGTGCCAAGATAACTAATGCAGTGTTGTTGACTAGGACTGTCTAAAAGCTTTTGTTCTTCAGGAGAACTTTTTCTGTCAAAGTATATTTGACTTGTAATCAGATCTATCTTAGGTAGAACCATGACATAATGCAAACAAATGTCTTCATAGCAGGCACGTAATTTAAAGCTTGCGTGCATGCATGTCCTCTGTTTTTTGTTTTTTTCTTTTTTAAGTTCGTTTGGTATAATCGGTCTTAATTTCTCTCAGGATCATAATCTCTTGTTTCTCTATAATCTTCACTCTCTTCGCCTCATGACCTTTTCGGTGTTTTTGTACATTCATTGACTGAGCAATTCAGCGTGCTTAGGTTTCCAACATTCTAAAAATAATTCTGTATTTCATGATGATGACAAATCTTCTTTTAAGTCTGCCTGCTAATTGATATCAAACTTCACTTATCCATCAGTTTGATGTACTTAAGTGTGTATAATTTGATGTAAATCAGTGACATTCTTCATTTGATAGGCTTTTAGTTGCCTTTAAGTACGGGAAGAAGATCCGTTTTGAGTTTACATGAGCTTTAACCCTCTTTCTCTTCGGCGCCTTAGTTGCTGCCAAGAGTATGTGTAGTAAATAAGCAGTTAGTTCTTTCTCTAGCAACTGAATAAACTCATGGGAATAGACAAAATTAATCCAACGTTTTCAAGAATAAATATGAAATAAATATATCTACGGTCATTGTTGATAAACGGCCATTCGCATGTTCAGTGTGTTTAAAAATGGTTGCTTGTCGGCTATCGTTCATTGCGGTAGGCAGTTGTACAATGGGATTTGTTTTTGTTCAACGTGATTGCCCGTTCTTTTAACACCAGCACACTTGCAATATCACTATTTGAATATCATCCAACTCGATTACCTCATATCTTTCAATGAGGCAGTTATTTTTGCTTTTGGACTGTTCATATCATGCATTCTCTCTAGCTATCCTTCACAAGAAAAAAAAGTTTTCGTTATTTGAATGTTCGTCCAATACGATTGCGCCTTCTATTTTTCAATAGAAGCGAAGCTCTCCTCCAATAAGATTGCTCGTTCTATCTTGCTCCACGAAGAATCGTGTTGCTATTATCCAATACCATCTTTCGTTCTATCATTCAACAGGAGTGATTTTATTGGTTTTTCTATTGAGCTCCAACTCCGATGGTCCTTGTTTGTTCGAATTGTTTTCGCTCGTGCTCGTTTGAGGTGGGCTTCCAAATTTGAAGAAAAGCCAGGCTTGTTTCTTCATCTTTTTCAGCTTCTTGTCCCAAACCACTCTTATCTGAGAGAAAATAAAGAGGATAATAACTTAGAATTGGAAATACTCGCTTGAATTTTAAGACAAAATCAGATACGAAATCGGGTAATTTCAGGTTTAAGTGGACAAAAACCTTGCACCAGAATAATTTTAAGTTTATTACAATCTTTTTTGCATTTTTGAAAAGCTAAAGACATAAATAGTTGCCTGAAGTAACCACCAAAAAAAATTCCCATAGGAACTCGAGGAAATAAATTTCAAAGTTCAGAGAAATTGCGCAAATACAGGTGAAATTTCGTCATCAGTTTCATATGAACTTCAAACTTTGTCTTATACATTTGGTGTTGTTAGAAATGATTTCCTTTTAATAACTTATTTAAAACAGTCACACAGAAGTTTGCAATGCGATGTACATAATCTTGGAACAAAGCGTTTGCTCACTTGTTACTCCAATTTCTGGTGGATTCCCTCTTAATTCGCAATGTAATAAAAAGGAACCTTGGACTTTGATGGGCTATGCAATTTTAGAATATACCCTGTTCACAGAATTTATCTTAAGCTTTTAAAAATCCAATAGCTGTGAACCAACTTTGAGATCACGTGACAGAGACTGTGGTAATCATCTTCACCACGTATACGAACTTTAATTTCTTGTAACTGACGTTTGAAACAGTTTGTTTCCAAAATGTAGAGTAAAAAAAAAGGATTATTTCAATAACATTTTCATGCAAAATGGGCAAAAAATTAAAAGAGTTCAAACCCTTAAAGATAGCTGACACACTTAAACAAAAAAGGATGGCATGTCGAAAAACACTGCATAAAGTATATGTAGCAAAGCATCAGAAGTACTTGTGTCCAATTGATTAAAAGATTAGTATGTTTTCTAATTTTATTTTACTGGAGTTATTGTTGAACAAAATAATTAGAAAAGAAACTTTTCTGTGTACTTCTCGGCTGATTTGACTGATAAACTGGTAATCTGAAGGAATAATCAATAAAGATCTTACCTCAGTATTTCTTGCACAGTGAAAAACAAAGATCAGTAATCCCTGGAAAGAAAGTAAATTTTTCAATGAAAACGTTTAAAAAGTACAAAAACACTCTCTAAAGTAGACACACTGGTTGTCTTTATGACATCACTTCTTGTGTACCCTCCACGTTCTAAATCTCTCTAAGAAGCGTCTTTTTGAAGTTAATGATTTCCTCAAAATCTGTATTTTTCCCACCGTACGGTTAGTTACAAATCGTAACTTTTAAATGGTCTGAAATTAAGAAATTACGATAAACTATTCTGTTATAATGAGGAAACAGTTTTGTTCCTGGAAATTTTTCCTTCATTCCTGTGTGCGTGCACGCATAACAAATTCAAATTGTTAACTAATTAATTATCTTTGTTCAGAACGATCAGGTCAAAACAGTATAATTATCATTAATTATAATTAATTTCTATTTCTCACAATGATTGTTTAGACCCTCCGCCATAATTGATCTTACGAATTTCAAATTGAACACTCATGGGACTCAAACATATAACAATAGTGTTATTGACCTCTTTAGCTCGGTCCGTACCATGCGCTATTTGCTATTAACTTTTTTCTCTATCTTTTTGCTCCAAATTTTGCGCCTGGGCTATAAGGAAAGGGGGAATAAAACGACAGTCACCTTACGGTATATACCTTGCACCTGTTCTAAAATAGGTACATGTAATGTACTTGCGCACCTGTAAGGAGTTGAGTACAGTGAAGACATACTGGGACACGACACCAGCTCTTGCCATACTCAGCAAACCAAATAGCCATGTAATCCCCAGTAAAGGAAACAAGACAATGCAGGCTTTAACTGCTGCTCTAAAATGTGGATTAACAACAATGAACAATAACAATTACCTGTGTTAACAAACGCTGCAAAATCAATCGATATTTCTTAGTTATTAAAATTTTAGAAGGATCCGCCAGAAAGCGGACAAAAACGTTGTACCGAGATTATTTACATTGCTTCGCAAACTTCGGTGCCGAAAACAAATTTTGAAGTGCATTTGAAACACTTAAAAGTATTGGTGAAATAAAACTGATAATGAAATTGTATCTTTTTGGCACAATTGCTCTGAACTTTGAACTTTATTTTCTCGCGTTTCCATGGGAAATTGTTTGCGGCGTTATTTCAGACAACTATTTATATCTTTAACTTGAATAAAATGAAAAAGGACTATAAAATACCTAAAATTATTCTGGTGCAAGGATTTTATCCACTAAAAACTAAAATTGCTCGATTTCCTATCGGATCTCGTCTTCAGTAATTTAATCAATCTTAAATTATAAAATAAATATTTCGCACTCACTTGACCTTGTTCAGTTTACTTGACTGCATGCTGGTCATGTTTACCATTTCCTTCACAACAATACAAAATACCACCACGTTTACCTTTAGAGAAAGAACGGTATTGTATTAGAGAATAAAGTCTCATTCATGTTGTGTTTAGAGAAGTCTATGCTATTACTAAGGCCCCCTCCATACTACTCCGGAGAAATTAAAAGACGCACCAATCAGCGGTCATTTTGGATTTGTGTTTGAGGGAACCTCGGGCAGGGAAATCACATGATTTTCGTGACGTCATCGTTTTCAAAAAGCTTCGTTTTGAGAATGTTTTTCTTCCACACTAAAATGAAAAGCCGGCGTTTTCAAATTCCTCTAATTTGGAGAGAAAACTTAGAGAAGAACCCAAGAACTTAAACGCCTTCACCAAGCTGGATTAAAGTAGTTTTACTTCGTCACCATGTTGGGGAACTAACCCAGTCCTCCAACTTCTGTTGTCTGCTGCACTGACGAAAAGTTAAGGTACAGTGCAAACTATATGAGTCTCAATTTTCTCGACGCTGTAGAAAGAAAATCTCTGGACCCAGTGTAGGTGGCTTGAAGGTAAGCCAATATTCGGCCTATATATATATATTTGCTTCGTATATAGCCTGGAATTATATAAGTATATAAGCCAATGAGCTGAGCATGCAATATGTTACATATATACTTACAGCAGATATTATTATGACTGGTCCGGCAAAAGACCATATGTAATACCTTTCTGTTGACAGCCAGCACCTGGAACAAAAATGAAAAAATAGTTTCCTTTTTTTGTTTTTGTTTGGATGGTGTTCATGTAGAGAAATAACTCTTACCAACTGCTGGCTGTATATTGATGTATTCCCTCGCTTCGCAAGTGTGCAATTGTCAATGTTCCTCCTACAACAAGACCTGGCAATCCTGCAAAACAACAAGTGACTCAAAATACAGCCGGAATATCCTATTAGAATTCGGCCTTTTTTCTAAGCAAGACTTGAATACTTAATTCGCGTGCACATTCTTGAATTCTCCAGAGGTGTACGTCACGTATGGCGTGCACCTTGAATACACCAGCACTCTTTGTGGTCGCCGATTGCAAATTCAAGGCTTGAACGGTTTAGGATATTTTCGCGTTGGCGTAGTGTTGACTTCTACTATTTCGCTGGTTTTGTTTAATTTTAGTGATTATGAACATAAAAGAAGCTGACTCACCAAGTGAAAAGCCGTAACACAAAGGTAGCTTGAGTTCAGTGTTGTAGACTTCAATGATTAACAGATAAAGCATAATGCCTTCCATCAGCATCCAACAGAATGATGAGAGATAAAAGTAATGGATGAGAGCTGCAACAGTTAGGCAAAGAACCTGATTGAAAAACAAGAATGCATGTTAAAGAGAGAATGAAGTTCAGAACGTTAATCCCCCATATTATGAAGACAGAGCGATTGAAATTCAGTCAACTGCAATTATTACATCCGTGCGAGGCTAAAACTGCAAATTGAAAGAGTATTATGTTGTTTATTATATGGCTGAGAAAATTACCTCTTTTTGATTGGCCGAGAGCAGGCCAATTTATCGTTAATTCTCAATTTGCACTACAATACAAATTAACTCGCACGCGTTGCAATTTTCTCAGTCATATAATAAATGAGTAATCGTATGAAAGCTCGAGCAATTAAGGATTTACACTACTCGTGGTATTTGGAAATTCTTTCAAACGGCACTTACCTAAAGGTTCGTGGAATTTTGAGAGAATTTTCAGATGTCACTCGTAATGTAAATCGTTAATTGCATTCGCATTCATTACCTACACTTATGAGAAAGGCCCATTTTCACTTAGACATGGAAGGCAACAGCGGACCCTGAAAGAATAAATCACCTGATTATGTGTAGCGTTGATTCCCGTCAAAAATATGATCTGTGCCATCGCCAGTGTGGCGACAAGGTTTATGTGAAGATGGCTTTGTTGGTCGGGACTTGAACATCTAAATATCGAAAAAATACATCTGTCAACATGGCAGTGTCATTTTACTCAAGACGTTACTGTAAAGTTTTAAACGAGATAATAAAACACATGTTGTCACACGACGCCCTGCATTAGCTTAAATGTGCCCGCTGAATAGCTTACTTATTTCTTAGCTATTCACTTATTTGTAAGCTTTTTATTGTATAAGATAGCCGTTTTACCCCATTTAATTTACTGTCACACAGTATGGCATTTTTGTAAAGCAAGTGACTCACGGAAGTTAGAAAGAGTGCAGGAAAGGGGTCTAAGAGCGATATTTTGTGACAAACCTTCGCCTTATGATCAACTTCTCAGCCAAGCTAAGCTACCATCTTTAAATAATAGAAGATTACAGGATATCGTCGATAAAAGTGCCATTTTTTGTCATTGACTTGTATATATATTTTAGCAAGACGTTTCGGCTAGCTCTTATCCTTCATCAGTTGAAAAACTTAAGAGTTAGCCGAAACGTCTCGCTAAAATAAACAAGTCAGTGACAAAAAAACGGCACTTTTATCGACTATGTCATCTCCTGATTACTTTTACTTAATTACAGCAGGGGCGTAGTCAGGATTTTGCAAAGGGGGGGTCACGCTGTGTCAAAGTGAAGGTACACACCAGATTGTCATGTCGTTTTCGTCACCTGTTGTAGGTTGTTCGCTTAAAAAAAAGGCTTGCAAAAGGGGGGTTCACGGGCACCCCAGGACCCCCCTGGCTACGCCCCTGTACAGGATATCTCTTGTCTGATGTACAAAGTGAAAAACAACTTGTGCCCTAGCTATATCAGTAACCAATTGGAAATCAATACTTCTGTGCAGGATTTAAGAGTCATGGAATTCCGTGTGCCAAGATTTAAGACAGCGTTCTTCAGCAATCACTCATTAAAACACGTAGGCCCTACACTCTGGAGTAAAATCCGTCCGGATATAAGGAACTTGCCATCGCTAGATGCCTTAAGAGAGCCACGAGGAAAGTGCACTTAAATGGAGACCTTTTAAATAACAATTGCGCAAACTGTGCACTATGCTGTTCCTAAAAAATGTTATTTTAATTTTAATTATAGACTTACCATTAGGTCCATTTTATCACTACTTAATTTGTATTATAGATTCGCTTTATATAACTCTTTTAATTGTAGATTGTGTTCTCGGTTACTGGTGAACAGCTGCCAGTATTTGAATTAAATTATACTCACATTAGTAACAGGTACGCAATAATAGTAATAGTCTCTCCAAGTAACGAAATCCCTAGACCAATGTAAGTCATATAGCATAAGGCTTGCTTGTGTTTGTCTGAAAACTGTAATAGAGGAGAAAACAGATAAAAACGCATCAGTAGATGTCCTTACATGGCCGTGACAAAAGAATATCTTTTATGAATTACTCAGTGTGTATTTACAATAGCTTGTTGCTGGTTCTTGTAAGAGCGGTTTTTAATATCGTTTTCTTATTGAGAGTGATTCGTCCACACTACGCCGGGGATAAGCTCGAGCAGGGAAATCACATGATTAACGAGAAGCCATCGTTTTCGCGAAACTCCGAAACTCTGTTTTCGGTCCACAGTAAACTCAAGGCCGGCGTTTTGTTGACGGGACGTAAGGCTGGATAAGCTTGGAAAAAAAAATAGAAAAATAGTTTTAATTGGTTCATTGGAATGTCTGTGACCTTTGTGATTGGCCAGAGTGAATACTTTGGGTTTGGTTTTACTTCACTTAGCAGAAGATCATTCTAATCGTAACCTTTGGGAATCGACTACAACTAGACACTAGTCGCAGGTATTATTTGTGACCCATGTCAAAGTGTCGACCTAAGTCGTCGGAGTACACGTGTGTCGAAGCATAATTGAATGTTCGAACAAGGAGGAGCGAAACAACTCTCGATGGATTCTTAGCTATAATATTGTATGATATGTAACTCTAAAACTATAAGTTATTAAACATCCACGGACAAGATAAATGTTTTCAAACTGTTTGCCAAAGAAATCCGAGTGAAGGCACACATAAATTTGAGCATGGGCTTTGGAGCACGGATGCTACATGATTGAATCCAAAACAAAAACTGGCTCATATGTTGAAAACCACTTTTCCCCGTTACCGAGCAGCGAACTCAGGAGTAATGCCAAAAAAAGATATGCAGATCTGTACCGTAAGTCGATTTCGGTTCCAGCCTGTTACATATTCATGACACAGACGCCATTTTGAGTCTACATTCCAACCACGCTGTTTAATGCCATTGGTTAAACAATAACTCAACACGTGCACAACTATGCATAATGGTCAGCGGTATTCTCATATATAATATCCCCCTCCTTTCCATTACAATCAAAGAAACAAATGAGGAGAATAAAATGAAATAAAATAAAATAAAATAAAAGAACAATCAACTCAACATTAATCAATCAGTGTCTGTCATTGTTCACGTTCCAAGAACTGTCCTTTGTTCCAGAACAACTTGTTACAGGTCTAGTCTGATTGGTTTTTTGACTAGTCTTCCACTTCGAGTTGTATACAAAGGCAGGTCTTTAGCTTCCACTATGTCTGATGAAGGTGGCACATCACCGGCTGGGATTTCCTCATCAGCTGAGGGATTTAAGTGGTATTCCTGTGGTGAGCGCTCCGTTTGTGGGCTTGCTGGGAATGTGGGTGCCGCATGTGTTTTGTCTGGCTCAGGTTCTGTCTGCTGATTGATGTTTCTATCACTTTTCCGATATCCCATACGAGACTTTGTTGGGTCGTTCCTTAGAACCACTCGATTACGTCTGATTCTTTGGTCGCCTACCTCTACCACATATGATCTAGGCAAGGCATGTTTCTGCACTACTGTTGCCGCTCTCCATTCCTTTGACCCTGGCTCTGGTTTTACTCTGACGTGATCACCCGATCTGAGTGGTGGTAGCTCTTTGGTGCCCTGGCGGTCATGGTAGTACTTTTGCTTATCCTTGCCATGTTTCATTCTTGTCTTTATCTTCTGGATGCTGTGTGTTTCAGGCTCCAATAGACCACGTGCTATTGGTAGTGTTGTTCGTAGCCTGCGTCCCATAGAGAGCTGTGATGGGGACAAGTCAATTCCTGGAAGTGGGGACGCCCTGTACTCTAGGAGTGCTTTTCTCTTGTCTCTGTTCTTTCTCCATAGAGACTTCACTGTTTAACTGCGGCTTCCGCCTCTCCATGCGCCTTGGGGTGTTTTGGGCTTACTAGAACATGTTCAAAGCTGTAACTTTTGGCAAAGGTCTCAAATTCCTTGCTTGTGTACTGGCTGCCGCAGTCAGTGACTAGTTTTGGTGGGATGCCATGTCGACTGAAATGTTCTTTTAGGACTTCAATGGTCTCCTGGGATGTGAGATCCTTCAGTTTGGTCACCTCAATAAACTTAGAGTAATAATCAACTAGCAACAGGTAATGTTCACCTCCAAAGGCAAATATGTCTGAAGCGGCCATTTCCCAAGGCAGGTCTGGGACGGGGCTTGGTATCAAAGGCTCTTTCTGCTGTGCAGGGGCATAGTCATGGCACGTGGTACAGTCCTTGACTTTGTCTTCTATCTGTGCACTCATGCCGGGCCAGTGAAGGGCTTCCCTGGCTCTTTGCTTACACTTTACGATTCCCAGGTGTGTTCCATGTATTATCTCCAGCATGGCTGGCCTCATCGACGGGGGTACTACGATTCTCATTCCTCGGTAGATTACTCCATCTAGTACCGCAAGCTCATCACGTGTGTCCCAGTATTGGCGGATGCTGTGTGGGACTTGTTGCTTTGTTTCTGGCCAACCGGCTTGAATCATAGCATACAGCTCATGGAGCTCATTTGCTGTGTTTTGTTGGGGTTCTGCATACTTTGGTTCGGAAATCGAGATTCTTTCCAACATGTTTACTTGTATCTCTTCTTCTTCCGGTGGTGCCTCATTTAGACTTGCTCGGCTGAGGGTGTCTGCGAGGACTTGCTTCTTGCCTGGAAGATATTTCACTTTAAGATCATAGCCACTCACTTTCAGCATCATTGTCTGCAATCTTAATGGTGCTGTTGCCATGGACTTGCGCAGTACCATTTCTAGGGGTTTGTGGTCAGTCTGGACCAAAGTTGTTTTTCCCAGATTGTACTCCCTGAATTTCTGAGTACTGAACACGATCGCCAGCATTTCCTTCTCTATTGGCGCCCAATTGAGCTCTGATGCTCGAAGTTTACGGGATGCATAGGCTATCGGTCTTCCCTCTTGCAGTAGCACAGCACCCACTGCGCTCTTGCTGGCGTCACATTGTATGGTCACATCTTTTCTGACATCATAGTAACTAACACTGGAGCTTCACAGCACATATCCTTAAGCTTCTGAAACGCAGCTGCTTGTGGCTTGTCCCAGTGGAAAAGTACATCCTTTCTGGTTAGTTCCCGCAGTGGTGTTTCGACTTTTGCTAGCATTGGGAGGAATTTGGCCAGATACTGAATAGATCCCAGAAACCGACGCACATCTTCTTTCGTTTCAGGAGGTGGCATATCCTTCATAGCTCTTACTTTTTCTGGATCTGGTTTGAGGCCTTCTGCTGAGATAATGTGGCTCACATATTGAACTAGCTGTTTTCATACTCTGACCTTCTCAAAGTTCAGCTTAAGGTTGTAGGTTCTGGCGCGGTTGAGAACTGCCTCAAGGACTGAATCATGGTGGGCGATGTCACGTCCAGCTATGAGTATGTCATCCATAATGGCATATGCGTGATCAATATCCTCCAACATTTCATCCATGGCCCTTTGGCACAGTTCTGGAGTTGATTTGATTCCAAATGATAGCTTTAACCATCTGTATCTGCCAATTGGGGTGTTCATCGTTGTCAGTAGACTGGACTCGTAGTCTAGTTTTATCTGGAGATACCCACTTTTAACATCAAGGACTGCGAACACTTTTGCCTCAGGTATCTTGGCTACAATTTCTTCTACAGTGGGGATTGAGTAATGCTCCCGTTTCACTGCTTTATTAAGATCACCTGGGTCAAGGCAGATCCTGATCTTCTCACCTCGACTTGAAACTACCATAGAGTTAACCCAGTCAGTGGGCTGTGAAACTTTGGCTAGGTGTCCTTCCTTTTCCATTTCCTTAAGCTTGGCAATGATCTTGGGAAGGAGTGCTGCAGGTTTTCTGCGAGGCCCATGCACCACTGGTGTTGCTTTGGGATCAAATTTGATAGAGTAAGTTCCAGGCATGGCTCCGAATGCACTTTGTAGGTCTTGGTACTGGTCAAGTAGCTCCTTTAGGTTTGGATCTAAATGTGCCTGTAACTTATGTACCCGCTGAACTAAGTTGAGTGCTTGACAAACTTTGCCTGACAATATTGGTTTCTACTTACTATTTATGACATAGAGGTTGACATTTAACTCCCTGTCCTTGAATCTTATAGGAAGAGTGACATAACCTTTGGGTGTGATTCGGTGTTGGCTGTATGACACCAGGGTCTTCTTGGTTTGTTTGATCTGGGCACTGGGTGCTACTTGCTTGAGCTGAGTAGTGTTAATTATACTTGCATAGGCACCAGTGTCAAGTTGATAATGCAGGGTACTGTTGCCCACTTCTACAACCTCCCACCATTCGTCATTTTCACATGTTTTCTGCTTGTCACTGATGCCATTCATTTCTAGGCTTGCTACATGTAGTAGCTGTACATCACTGTCAGGACCTTCCTTATCACTAGAAAAGTCTTCTCCAGGATGGACCATTTCATGCAGTAAGTTTACATTGCTTTTCTTGCTTCTGCAAACTTGGGCAAAATGTCCAATTTTTTTGCACTTGTTGCATGATTCATTTCTGGCTGGGCATTTTTCCTGTGGCTTGTGGGCATTGTATCCACACCTATCACATTTTTGAACTTGGTCATGTTTCTTCTTGGACGAGCCATTCTTCTTAGACGAGCCATTCTTCCATGCAAGTTTATTGACCTCCACTTTCGGGTCTTCACCAGACATCAATTGCATTCCATCCTTGGTCGCTTCGAACATCCGACCGATGTCAATTACCATTTCCAGGGTAAGGTTTTTACTTCTCTCCAAGCAGCGTTGCCTTACTCGTTCGTCCAGAGATTTGCATGCGATGGCGTTCCGGATCAACTTATTCGACTCTGTCATGTCCAGACCACGGGCCAGGAGCTTAAGATCGGTGACAAAAGGAGTCAAACGTTTCCCCTTGTAACTGGTGTCTTCGATCAAATTTAAGTGCCGCCATAATTGGGTTCTTCTTTGCTTCGAGGTGTGCTTTGAACTTTCCGACAACTCTTTGGGGTATTTCTTTTTCATTTACATTTCGTGCGCTTTCTCCAGATCCAACTTGCACAGTTTCCCATTGGAAAGTGAGGTAAATTTCTCGGCCTTTGTCGCCGACGAAGCTCATAAGGTTGAATATTTTCTCCTTCTCAGTGCATTTGCTGAGCGGTCCTCCGAACGTGAATTCCCAATGTTGACAAAACCTTTCCCATTCTTTACTCAGGTCCGCAGCGGCCCAGTTTAATCTTGGCCAGTTGAACGACGAATTAGCGTATCCTTCGGCCATCCTGATGTGTTTGGCCCTGTTCCGTGGCGCTCGAAATCCCACTATTTTGACACCATGTTACATATTCATGACACAGACGCCATTTTGAGTCTACATTCCAACCACGCTGTTTAATGCCATTGGTTAAACAATAACTCAACACATGCACAACTATGCATAATGGTCCGCGGTATTCTCATATATAACACAGCCTGAATTAAAGAGGAAAACACGTATCAACTCGTAGATTTACTCAAGATTTCCAAGAGCTGACAGGCCCAGGAAAAATAAAATTCACACAAGGCTAGTAACATTTCAAAAGCTACCCACAGTGCATTCCACAGAAAACATACCTTGTGCTGTTTGATGTTCATAAGAATGGCGAAATTCGTCAAATGATTGCACGTGCAGACCACGTGACTTTCATTTGACTCCACCAAGGAACAGCCATCGCCAGACCAACTTCCATTTGCTCTACAATGCAATAACAGTTATTTTTGTGTTATGTTTCTTGAGCCAGTTGTTCGAGGGGTGGATAACGCTATCCGCGGGATAAATCGTTATCCAGTGGATAAGTGTTAATAAAACAAATTTCCCTATCCACTGGATTGCGATTTATCCGGCGAATAGCTTTATACACCCTTTGAACAACTGGAGCCTGGTCGAGGTTGTTCGAAAGGTGGATAACGGTATCCACCGAATAAATTGCTATCCAGGGACTACGCGTGTTATCCACCTTTCGAACAACCCGGGTCTGGTTTTTAGAGTCATTTTATAGTAGGTTAGTTCTTTTTAACTCAGAAAGGAAACAAAAAGTGTTAAAAAATGGACATTTTCCCCGTAGTAAGAAAAAACTGTTTGCAAACATGTTATAGTGTTATTTTAATCTTTTTTTGGCCAGCTTCAAAACGAAACGGCTACGCTGTTTCCAGTGATCAAACACAAATAAAGGTGAAAGGCCAGGAAATTGCAAAATAAAAGTAAATTAATTGATTATAGAGATATCTTACGGGTATGAAAAATTCCACTTCCAGAAAACGCACTTTTCTCTTCCTCTGCTTTCATATTCCTAGAAAAAAAAAGAGAACTTGTTTAGTTAAAAATGGTAGAGTAGGAGGGAAATAAAAACATCGAGAAGTGATAATTAATTTACCTCCAGAATACGAAGAATTATTGTCACATTTTCTGTAAAAATTTCTCGTTTAGATGGTCTAACATCACTTCCCAGGATCATGGAATCAATTTTGCTGTTCCTATGAAATAAAACGATTTACTGAATATGAAAATTGTTACTATACATCGTGAACTTTTGTGTGCAAAGTGGAACGTCCAAAACGATCACGTGATATATCTCTTCGGAATAATTGTCAGGTGATATATCATTCTGTCCTAACACAGAAACACGTGCATATGGCCCGGCATGCCCATTCTCGTGTTCAAGTGCTTTGAAGCAATAATTACCACAAGAATCTTTACTAAGCCAATGAATGGAAACTGAAAGCTTATCATATCACCCAACCAACTAACATCCAACCAACTAATTAATTACCAACCAGCTGTCAACCAATAAAACAAAACAAAGATACAGCAACCGATAACGATCAAACAGGAGATAGACAGGTAGACCGGCAGACAGACTGACGGACAGACAGATAAACAGGGAGACAGACAGACAGATAGTCAGACCGACCGACCTACCGATCGACCTACCGACCGACAGAAAGACAATAAAAGTAAAACTAAAAGTAAATTTATTGACAAAATTACCTAGATTCCGGGTTGGCAGCCATTTTGTGGAGATCTCGATACAGTGCGTTGACTACTACACTATCTGAAAATGAGACAACGGTAGAGATTATATTACAAAATATAATTAAAACAATGATACGAAAACTGATTCACCAGCCCAAATGGTTTAACATACGATCAATATTTCGAATATTTTTCTGGTAAAATACACTGAAGTTTAGTCATCAATAAAACGAAAAACGATTTGGCTATAGTTTATGTTATCAAAAAGAAAGGCTATTATCCGTCAAACTCCCGTTCTTGGTGTGCATGGTCTACTGGATAATTATTCACATAATTTAACGATAATTATTCATAGATATTAGCATAATTACCCCGTTCTTGAAACAAATACGGTGGCAAAGTTATCCTCGCTACCTCCTCGGTACCTTCCTGTCCAGTAAATGAAAACTTTCTGGTATAACCCTTTGGCAGCAACGACACTTGTAAGACTACAATGAGGTAAAAAACAAAAATGGTTGTGGTGAGTAGCTACGTTTTAGATATCCATGACTCAGCCATCGCAAAATACGCAGTAATTGAACCGTAGCACAGACTTTGAAGAGGATAATTAACCTTTACACAGTTCTTGGTAAAGAGGAGATGCTAAACAAGCCTTTTAAAAGATTCATTTTGAAGAACACCCTCTAGAAACTGAATCAAAGTCAAGCATATTGTACGAGAACTTTGCCAGAAAGCCAGATGTAAAATTGCTCAAAATAGGTCCCAGTGGGGAAAGGGGTGGACGGGGGTGGCGCACCTTTCTTGCTCTTGAAGCGTTGGCCGAGTTGACCTCCCCCAACACACTGTCCATATAAGGAGCTATAAGGTCTCTGTACCTCTCGTAATGGTTCTTGTAATTCGTTTTCCGCTCTCAACTTCAATAATATTCAGGCAATGGTTATGAAACTTAGAGATGACGTTCTGGACATTTTTCTTTTGACATAAACAACATGCTAAGATGACTTCATATCACGTGGTAACACGTCATGATATAAGATAACAGCCATTTTGGATCGGCCATCTTGGCTTTCTCGATTTTTCCAAAAGGTCAGAAAACCACCAAAAAATGACTCAAAAGTAGTCAATGAGACAGTATAACTCCTCGCCGTTCCACGATAACGCCTCAAGTGAATAACTTCAAAGAGGACGTTTTACGTAATTGCTGATATATACAAAAACATTGAATTTACAGATAGTTTAGTTTTTTTACCAATATGTTTGTTTTCCTTTCTCTCCTCACTGTTTGATGCATTCAAATTGAAAGACGCGTACTGAAATGCAAACTCTTCGATGGTTTGAGTGGACTGAATTAAGTTGACGCCATTCTGTAGTTTGCTCGTTGATTGTACAGAAGTTGCGAGCACTTCAAAGGCGTCTGTGGCAACCTGCATATTGAAAATATAAAAATTACAATAAAATAATAAAAATAAACCGAGAACTCTTTATATCATTTAGTGTTTTCACTTTCTTCAGGGCTTACTGCATGTAGTCCAGGAGGATAGAAGATTGTGCGAATATGGTTTTACAGCATAATGTAAAAGACAAAATGTACAGACTACATGTTGTAACATGAAAGATTCGCCTAAAGTTTTTTTATGCACTTTAGCACTTAAGAGTCTTTAAATGCAAAACTCCTTTCAAATAGAAGCTAATATTGTTGTAATATAAATTTAAACTCTTCCTGATTAAAAACCCTCTAAAAAAACCCCTAAAATGACTTTGAGCAAAAATGACTCTTAAGTTTATTTTGTTATGGCATCAACGTACATTGAAAGCTAAATTACGTAAGCTTTCTTACCTTTAATGACAATGGATCTTTCGGATCTAGAGCATTCATGAAATTAGAAAACTCTAACAGCTGTCAAAAAAAAAAAAAAAAAAATCAGACGAACCAAAAAGGCATTAGCAGTTGCACTGTACTGGCGAGCGAATGATATACAACAGGGTGAGCATTTGTTAACAAATTAAACTTTATCGAAGGAACCATGGCAACAGAAAATGCAGAGGTAAATAAACAAACAAGCAAACATACAAATGAAATAATGAGTTTAATTAACCAGGTAAGAAATCTAGCTAATTTACCATGTCGATTTCAAGTTATAAAAGGAACCAACTCGAGAAAAATACATCTAGCTTATTGTATTGAGAGAGGGATAAGGAAAAGAGAGGATAAGGATAAGAGAGTTAATGTTGTTCTCAAGGTTATGCTTCTCAAATTACGTTCAGATACTTTATCTAGTCCTCCCACAGATAAAGTTACCCGAATGCGTTACGTAGATTTTTTCGTGTAGGATGAAAATGTGTGTTAAGCGGCCTACGCTGCCCGTGTGAGTAAATTCCTGTCACGGGATTGGCTATTCCTAGACCAAGCTGGGATTAATTGTGTCGGGAGTAATCTAAAAATAACTCGAAAGGGATTAATTTTATGGAGAATTAAGATAACTCTCTTATTTATCCTCTCTTGTTTATCGATTAAACTTACTACGCTTACTCACCGGATTCGCCGCAGAATTTAGTGAATTCTCCGTGTTCAGCGAAATCTCAGAATTCGGTTCATTATGGGTGGTTGCTCTAACACTTGAAGATGTAGATGTAGAAGTCGCCATGATAGTTTCAACTTCAAATACCGTTGTTTCGTCCCTTCTTGGTCGTGTGCTAGAGACAGGAATCCCAGTGTCTGTGTTAATGCTAGAAGATGAGGCTACAGAAGTCGCCATATGTTGCCCATCTTCAGAGGTACTTGAACTTGGGTTATCTGTCGTAGCAGCAGCAAAAATCTCGCTGCTACGAGAATTCATATGCGTTGCCGACGCAGAAGGAGTCAGTGTCAGGGTTGTAGCTACCAAAAAAAAAATCCGGAGAACATGCGTTTGAAAGCTGTATCTGCTAAAAGGACATTAGGACTTTCGTACTCTTTCACAACTTGGTCGGGCAGACTTTCCAAAGCTAAGCTACGATTTATCTTCTTGTACGGCGGCTCTTAATACATGGCATCTCAAAATATATAACAGCATATCAGCATTGGTCTCGAACAAATATGATGTGGTAAAAACGTATTCACCTTCTTCTTCCCCTTTATTTTATTATTATTGTTCCCTTTATTGCTTCCATCCCCCCACCCCCGCCCCCCCGTAGTACGGGCGAGGGTTATTAAAACATAACACATGAATCTCCTTAATTTTATTAAAATTGGAAAAGAAAAAGAATTTTTAGCCAATCGGATCACGTCTTGTAACTGAACTGCAAAATAAATACCTTTTTGGGTAGACGGCTGACAAATGTAACCAGCACCGGGGTGTAGTCTTTTGTCACAAGCTTTTCTCTTAAAACACTGTGACTTGGACTTGACATGCTTAAGCAGAAAACACCAGTTCTTGCCATAGAAACTCCGTTTATTCTGAATGATATCGCAAGTAGTATTGATAGAGGTTGCATTGACAGTAGCCCCTGAACTCCATATGAAATGTCGACTGGATGCATTGAAGACAAGTCCAATCCAAAACTGGGCCGAATTCTTATATCCTTGTGATGTAAGACGTCTTGACAGCTCATCAAGTTTGTCCTGAGTATCGAGCACGGCCAAAATCGAACCATTCCCTTTGCAGTGCTCCAGAGCTTCAGCCCAGAAATGTATTTTTTGGTTATGTATGTAATACTCGTTAGCCTCCACACAGCTGGCTAGATCTGGAACAAACACACATGGAAGGTGTTGGAGAGTACCTCAAGTTACAAATGTTGCTGAAGGTTTGGGCTCACCTTTCTACCAACCAATTGCCTTTGTCATCATCTTCCGCTTCCCACCCTCCAACACAATCCAACCTAGGCGCATTATTTCAATACCGTGTCCAGGGGAGTATAGAGGTGTGTCCAAAAATTAGAATGCTGCAATGACTTTTTCGCTTCAAAGGACTTAAGAAGGAATCTACCGGACGTTGGAGTAACAAGCGTACAAAAGTTTTGTACCGAGATTATTTACATCGTATTGCAAACTTCTGTGCAACCGTCTAAAATATAAAAAAATTCATTTCTAATAACTCAAAATATTGAAAACAAATTTTGAACTTCGTATGAAACAGTTAAAAGCACTGGTGAAATGAGACTGATGATGAAATTTTATCTGTGTTTACATTATTTCCCTGAGCTTTGAAATTTTTTTTCCAAGTTCCCAGGGGAAATTGTTTTCGGTGTTATTTCAGGCAAATGTTTATTTCTTTAATTTTAAGAAAACGTAAAAAGGACTGTAAAATACCTAACATTATTCTGGTACAAGGTTTTTGTTCACTAAAAACTGAAATTGCTCGATTTTCTATCGGTATTCGTCTTAATTTGTCACTTTGAACGACGTTGGCCAGGACTGTAGTTTAGGTAGCGGCTTCTACTTTCCTTTGATCAATTACACGTTAAAATGTAGGCGCAAATGACGATGGCATTATAGCGGAGCTCCGGCAGCCCGAAGGGCCGCTAAGCGGAGCCCCATACTCATATAGGAAAGAAAAGAAAACCCATGAGTTGATTTTCTCATGGTTATCATGACTAGCTGTATTGCTCATGGGCGCGTACGCACGACGGTGACGACGACGACGACAGAGTCGCGCAACATGGCGGCCATACTCCAAATAATAGGTTGACAGAGATATGCAGCCCTTATTTACCGTGTACTTCTTTGATATTGGATATCCATGTTACGATCAATTGACACCTGTCAAAACGAGGTATCCGCTGACCAGTATCACGTGACCATATCGCGGGCTCAAGTTTACAGCTCATCGAGGTCGTGTGTTTTTTGAAGTTGACCGCTGACCAAGTGCTGGATTCGATTGGATCGCGGGCTCATCTCAGGTTAACTTGTTGAAAACAGGGCAGGATTGTTCGAAGCCGGTTAACGCTAACCCAGGATTAAAAGTTAACCGAATTATAACTTTTTCTTCTATACAAATGTTTTTTGCTGCTTCGTTTTGTGTATATAGTGATTATTAAAACTCAAAAACAGAAGGCCAAACAACTTACAGAAAACCTCAGCGTAAAGTTAGAAAACTCAAATAAAAATTCTACCTTTTACTGGGTTATTTGGCTCGAACAACCCGGCCCAGGAGCTACGCTTTTAGGCTGGCGTAAATCTACATATTATATTGATGTAAAATAATGAAGAGGGAAATTCATTGTCAATTTTATTTGTAAAAGAAAAATAATTCTCAAGCCATCTTTTAATTGTCAGCGAGTCAACAATAGCAGAGACCAATCAGATTCGAGTTCTTCTGATGGAACACGCCGATTACCAACTAATACTAGAGATATTTTGAAAACGGACGCACTAAACGCCAATCAGAAAACTATAAAGCAGACGGCGACATATTCAGATTTGAAATTGGACTTGAAAATGTAGATTTTCAGTTTTTTTTTCTGATAATTGGTTCACATCCCATTATTGTTTCCTTTTCCATAACAACAGTAACTTGATAAACAGCGGAAGCTTCTACACAGCGAAACTGCATAACTAAACACAATAGACTTACGAACGGGCTTTTTTCCTTTCTTGTTTAGGTGCTTGTGCAGTGCTTGTTTGCAGAGTTAAGGGTGGTCTGTTCATTGGTTTAAATTGGGTGTTGCTGTAAATTTAGATACATAACACGAACTTTACCTAGTTAAGGTTACGTTGAATTTTTCAAACCGAAGTTTTCAGCACATATTATTTATTAAAACAAAACTTTGGCTGTTTTATCGCAAACTTCAGATTCAAACAAAATGGGCGAAACTGCGTTTTATGTGCTGAAGAAAATTTTGAGTCAAGTTGGTTTTATTTAATCAATCATTGTCTACGTTCTTTTAACTCCTACGATAATTATCAAGCCGTCTCCTGCTACCTAAACGAAACAGTTTCAAGCTATTTAAAATGCTCAATAAAACAACCAAAGTTGAAGAGAGAAAAGTTTCGAACAAGATAAAATAAAATATGAAGGTAAGAAATATCTAGTATTTATTTACTTACGTGAGACGATTGCAAGTCCATACAGTGCCCACATTGTAGATCCCTGCTTCCAGTGCGAAAATCACCATGTGTTAATGAACTTATCTCACTTGATTTATCCAATCAGCAATAGATTCATCGTTAAGACTGGATGTGTTCCTGTTTGCTTCTATATTTATCATTATTTATCCTGTCATTTACGAAAAGTGACCTGGTCAACAGACAACAATAAAAATGCATAATTAGATAGAAAATGCTTAGAGAAGATTAAGAAGAAATATTGTTATCTAGGTAAACTTTATCAACTCAAAAGCTGTTCAAATAGTGTACCGTATAATGTAGCTGGTAAATCATGTGGTCTGCCTCTTTCAGTGTTCTCTAAGTATTATGCATTGAACTTTAATTGAATTTACTTTAATATATAAATTGAATTTTGTGGCGAGCTATTTTGACGCCAACATGCTGCTACGAGAACCCGACTTTGAAATATCAAATATATACCGAACAAAGGCTACGATTTCCTCTTTCGCGACGAACCAACGCCTCTTGAGATGATGAAAAACAACAATGCAAACTATAAAAAGCAATACAAACATGCAATCTATTTCCACCATGTGGGCTGTTTTGAAAAAAAAAATACATTGTAGTGCTTCTTAAGGACTAAGAAGTGGTTAGAGTTATACGTGAGCTGAATAAGTTACTTCTTTGTCATTAAAATGGAATATATTGTTCAGGGTAGGAGGCAGTGGAAGTGAATTAATCTCCCATCATTTTTGATTTAACCTTAGAAAGTCTCCCGCATGTGTTTTAAAACAATCGCACTTCGTTTATTGAAACGAATATGCCTGACGCTTTTTTTTGCTGTCTAACAACATATTACGAAAATGGTTCGTTCCCTTCAGTTCAGGTTTCATTTCATGTCCGGTAGACGAAAATCTCGAGATTAATTCTTGTTTTGACTCACGGATTATCTGCCCTCAAACGTGATTTACGAGGCGGTTGACAAATAATTATAATGGAGAAAAAACACTAAAAAAAGGAATAGAACACATTTGATGTTAGTAGTTCGAAGGACGATTCATACTTTCGTAGTTATATTCTCTCCTCCTGTGAGAAATTGCGGGAAAAATCAAACATTAAATATATATTATGCAAATAGACAAAAAATATTTCATGGTTGACTGAAAGGTAAATCAAATGGAGATTAAATTATTTACTCAAAATACTCTACTTTTTGAAATTGTTCGAATAATTTCAATTTCGTTCGCATATGGTCTAAATCGTCAGTTCGTTTTTGCTAAGTCTGTAAATTATTAGAACAAAGTCTCTTCTAAATTATTCAGTTACAAAATATTGCAATCTTGATTTTAAGGCACTTACTCACATACTATTAATACTAACATTTACATTCCTAAGGTGACAACCATCCTTTCCTCAGGAAAAGAAAAAAGAAAAAAAACGATAAAGTGTAGACATCACTTAAAATAAGCTTCGATATGACTATGATTTTTTTTGCCAAGCACTCAATTGTTTTACAGCTGTTTCCACATTGAAGTACTGCCCACTCAAATAATTACATTTACTTGATTTGAAATTTGATTTTAAAAATGTTTACTTCTCGTTGAGAAAAAAATATATATTTTTTTAATTTTTTCAGGTATAAACACCATTAACTATAATAATAATAATAATATTTAAAAAAAAAAAACAACGACTGTGTGATGGCAGAAAAAAAAAAAGCTGTCTAGAACATGATTTCCTCGCGTGTAGCGCTTGTTTGAACGGAAAAGAAAATTATGTTCCACTTCTTCAATGACTTGGCTTTTAATGAAAATCCTTTCTTAAACATCCATCGTCTTCTAGACTGTCAGCAGTCTGTCGGCCAGACTCTGATTGTTCAAAGGGGTAGGGGTAGGGCTTTTTACCGACATTCGAGGTATTTATCTGGGTTATTTCATGACATTATTCGCGAGGGATCATTATTTATAGCGCGTTCCAAAGAGGACAAAACTCGAATATTAGTATTATCATACGTTTTTACGGTTCCCACGGTAAACAATGTAGTTTTTGAGAGTGAAGAATGATCATTGCAGATAATTTTCTAATTTCAGCAATTGGAAAGAAGAAGCCTGAAAAAATCAGGGCTTCAACGGGATTCGAACCCGTGACCTCCGCGATACCGGTGCGATGCTCTACCAACTGAGCTATGAAGCCACACATTAGGAGCGAGGTCAATTAATTGAGTTCATATCTTCCCGTCCTCGTATCTCATATCTCCCCTTCCTCGCTCCCAATGTGTGGCTTCATAGCTCAGTTGGTAGAGCATCGCACCGGTATCGCGGAGGTCACGGGTTCGAATCCCGTTGAAGCCCTGATTTTTTCAGGCTTCTTCTTTCTAATTGCTGAAATTGGAAAATTAACTGCGATGATCATTCTTCACTCTCATCTACAACCGCAGTTCATATATGAATTATTTCATATAAACTTCACATCATTTCACTCCTCACGGGAAGATATGAACTCAATTAATTGACCTCACTCCCAATGTGTGGCTTCATAGCTCAGTTGGTAGAGCATCGCACCGGTATCGCGGAGGTCACGGGTTCGAATCCCGTTGAAGCCCTGATTTTTTCAGGCTTCTTCTTTCCAATTGCTGAAATTGGAAAATTATCTGCGATGATCATTCTTCACTCTCATCTACAACCGCAGTTCATATATGAATTATTTCATATAAACTTCACATAATGTAGTTTTTGTTTTGTCATTATGTAGTTTTCTGAAAACGACGGATTCATCCGTTTTTCCACGGATTTCGCTAATTATTAGCCGCGTCTTCTGCAAAACAACAACGTGATTCGAAGGTAGAATCTAAACTCTTTTTTTACTACGCACTGCCACTGGCGTCTCCGTCGTCATTGCTTTAATTCCCTATTGTGACTTAACAAACTCATTTGAATAACACAAGGTTTTTTTGATCGCGTGTTGTTTCCTTTGCTTTAATTGTGTGACGGTGGTATGAAACGGTAGTTGCGCATTTAGTTTTTGCATCGCGTCATAATCCAGTAGGTCAAAACGAGCGAAGAGAAACTCGAGAAGATGTTAATACGAAGAGGAAATTAATTGGTCACTGTAGCTAAAGCTGCTCTTCTGTTCCAGGTAAGGTGTTATGAAACGGGTAATAGGAGTTCAGCCACGGTATTTTAATTAATTTTGGCCATGTACAAAATTACCTTTAAATTAAAGGAAACCTGAAAATAATAGTTTGCTAAGATAGAGAAACACCAAAGAGATAATAATAAACAATAAAGCAACAAGGATGGTTAAGGATGCAAAAGATTAAAACGGATTGCGAACGGCGAGCTTGAAAAAATTTGGCCAAACTTTTCAAGATGCGCAAACTTTGACGTAGCTCCTTCAGCGGATAGTAATGCGATGTTTTGTACAATAAGAACTACCACTTTTTCGGTTACTAACAGGCAATGACAGATAATGTCCAAGTACAGGTATCCCAACATGTTTTCGCGCCAAGGGTTTACAGTAGCAAACTTAGTTTACTATTGCAAGTTAAACAAATGTTTACGAATAACAAAGAAAATGTGCAAATCTCGAAATAATTTTGTGAAAACGCACATTGCATTGTGAGACAAAATTGTAAGCTGTACCATAAAACAAGTTAAAGCTGAATAATTAATTTTATCAAAATTTTGTCAGCTGCGATTGTATGCAGCTTAATTCGAGTATGTAAACATCACAACAGGCAATTGGTCGTTAATAAAAATGGCTAATAATCAGTTAATAAAAAAATTCTTTAGATGTTTGCTAGTCAGGTATAGGTTATTCCAAAATGTCATGGCTTATGTTTTCTTTTCGTCGTGTTAGTTGACACAACAAAAAAATAAAAGAAATTGCCCATTATGTGATTTTTCTTATACAAAGCAATAATAAATAGAAAACTTTCATAGACGCTTTTCTTTGGTTTTCCTGAGTCTAAAAGTACAGTTGAAAAAGAAGAATTGAATATATTGTATTGATTAAAAATCTTGAAACGTTAACCGCTCCTCTTAGAGCCGATGTTGATTTTAACAAATTTTGCTCAACAAGGCTAAAAAATATCTTACTGATTTCTTTTCAAACTTGAATGGCAAAACAGATGTGATTGTGCACCTGCAAAATTTCAAATCAGGCAGTTTCAGTCGACATCTTTGAATGGATTGATCCAGTCCAGTAGCAATGGAGAATTCAACATGATAGAGGGGAGAATTAATAGCCAGGCTACGTAACTAACTTCGGTGTACAAGTTTCCTCTCGCTTCAAGTATAGTCCATACATGTATTTACATGATACTTACGACAGTCTTTCAGCGAAGCCTTTTTAACTGGTAACTCGCTCGGGCGAAAACCATCGCTAGGAAAAAAAACCAACGCGAAACCTGACTGACGCGAGACTCAAACACACCAATGAGAGAACTAGGAAAAATTAATTAAGAAAAATGTGAGTTGTATTTGTCTAGTGAAAATTATGCTTTAATTCATTAAATCGATGTCAAGGCTATCATTACAAGTTGTCATCGCATTGCAGCTAGCTGCTTTGTTTTACTTGAAACTAATATTATTGTCTTTAATAACCGGAACGATTTCACCCTCTCTGGCATTCATGATTACTATCCGAACACAGTATGATAATTTCAACATGCCCTACGATAGTGTCTGTTATTACAATTTCGTTGGGTTGTGGTGCTCTTATCTAGAGCTATTGCAGACTAATTACTTCACGTGAAACTCGTTTTATTCGATCAAATTTGCTCACTTTTTGGGGGATTATTTGTGTTCAGACTTTTGCTGCCTGATTCGTGTGTTTCAGGATTCAGTTTTGTTTTGTAAGAATAACCACGTGATCGTCATGCTCTAGCAAGTTATGAATACACTCCTCGAGATTAATACATTAACTTTTTTTGGCGTTGGGGCAAATTTACAACACATCGGGTTCTCTGGCAAAAATCTTAGTGATTTATGAACAAAAAACTGTAAATATTGGGACTGATAAGGTGCGAGTGATTTTGGATAAAATTACAGAAGCGTTGTTAATCTCGTTTCCCTTATCAGAGATCGTCGAGGTCAGACTTCGTTTGTTTTTACGTCATATATGCCAACCGTGGTCCTCATTAGCTGCTCTGGAGTTTTAGTGACTGACTCGAGTTACGAAAACTGGTACACAAAAACAATAGAGCTAAAACTAAATATAACTTGCAGAAAATTATGCCGGAAAGTTGAGAGAAGACCGAGAAGAAACTACAAAGCTTGTACATCATTTGGCCACCCCAAACAATATGAACTTGAATGAAAACAAAGCTTGATGATATTACTCTCTACCTTGTTGATAAAGTAGCCGTTATATATTTTTAAGTTTCCTTCAAATTTGGGTCGACAGCTTTTTCTCGCATGTTTATTCAATTATCGCCTATTAAATTCAAAGATATCCAGTTCAACAGAGATTCAGAGAATGCATTTTATTATAGAACCCTTTGTTATGAGTGCAGTTCGACCTAAGATTGTTATACGCGTAAAACGAGATTCAATTTTGAGCTATATCACTTGATCTTGGAGAAAAAAGCGCTTTCTCACCTGGTTGCCTTAGATGTTCTTTTTATTGAGACCAAATTGATTTATTGCACATAAAACCTTCGCACACGAACAAAAGAAAATTCATATTTGCACAGTTAGACCAACATTACGTCCTTTCAAAGCACATGGCACTTTTGTAAAGTTGTAGGGATTGTTTTGCATTTAATTTGCATTGGTCGATTTTCTAGCAGTTACAAAACGTCACTTGAATGTTTTAGTGTCGTTCGTTATTCTGTAAACACGCATCGCACAATGGCTTCGATTTCCATTAAGGTATGGACAATAGACAATTCGTCGTTAATCCAACTTATTTTTAGTTTTCAGCTTGAAAATAATGTGGTTGTTGCTCAAATTTGTAAATGTTAAAAATTCAGAGAAAAAATACGGGTTTCCGTCGATCTTTAATCGAGTGGAACTGAACTAAAGTAATCGCTGGGAAAAGGAAACAGACACCAAGAATTTCTCTAAGCAAATAAAAAACACAACATCATAATTGCCCAGGCTCCTGCTTCCTAACAAGAAAAATGTTTCAGTTTTGCAGCATTTTCGAAACTTACACCCGACCAAACGGTCAAATTCGTCAATTCAACTTCGTACCGAATCAACACATTTCATCGTTTAGGATCCGATTCTTACTTAAATTCCTGACAGTTACCAAATACTTGGAGTTAAAGTCGTTTATCCTTCACAATTACCGATCAAAATGCTAGTCAAGCCATGGCTTAACTTTCTGTATTTGCCTGCATGGGTGATTAACGAATGGTGGAAAATAATCAGTATTCATGCATAAGAAAACAGATAGTCATATCAGTCAATAAACGAGTTGATTTAGTCAGTCACTGAATCACGAGGCGTCAAATTAGTCCACCTACCCTTATTTCTGCTGCTGTTTTACACAGTGAACGTTGACGCCACCCGGACAAACTAACTGCTTTTAAATGTGTTTTCTTCTCAAAACCACTGTAGTTTTAATGAATTCACCTCACGAGACATGTGGGAAAGTTCATTCACATTGTTCGTTCGAGTGTAAAATCAATCTCGACCAGGCCTTTGTTCGACAGTGTTATGGTTCGATTACGTCATGGCTCTCCTGCGACAGACACACCGGCTTGACAATATCTTAACCTCGATTTCATTGGAAGCGTCTAGTATAAGTGATATCCTATATAACTACTCTTTAATGTCATTCGTCTTAAGCCTTTTTTGGTCATTTCTTTAGCTTTAAGATGCCATACATCAAGAACGAATACAAAAAAAAGCATGTACAGCGAAAACAAAATGTTCGAGAAAATATTGCAGGTAACAATTATATAACTACCCCTAGCAGCGAGTTAAATATGCAGTTGTTAGCAGTGTAATTATAGTCATTAATTATATGCAGACCATTTAGTCTTTTTAACTGACTGAAGGTGACAAAGCTTTATTTTGAAAGATACGCGAGTAATTATTATATAACGATATTCGATAATTTCAATTGATCATCGCAGCTATATACACAACTTTTTCACAGTTGCTTAAGCCGTGTATAATAACTGTGATGATTAATCATGTCTTTATATCCTTCTCCGCAGTTCAAATATACGATCTTTCATACATATACTTGAATTTGGGTCCCGTTTAGTAGTGTCGTCCGATATATCGGCCGTCAGTATATTGACCAATAGTCTGTCGTTAGTTCATAGTCAGTAAATGGTCGGTCGGCAGTCGGTGGACGATTGGTCGACAATAGGTTAATAGTCGGGCGCAAGTCATTCGAGAATCGATATCTCGGTTTTTTGATGTGTCGACCGATTAACAATGGACTATCGATCTACTATCAACCGATAATCGGTATATCGGTCAATAAATATTGACCGGATATCAGTACCAATATTAAACGAGGAAAATGGGCAAGGGGACAAGGTGAACGGGAAACCAGTGTTCTGCGGTATTCTCTTAATGAGAAACGACCTCTAGTCTTTTTTTTTTTTTTAATCAAATCCATTTTGAAATCACTGGTTATCCTTGCAATCTGATTGGCTCTCAGTGGTTCAATTTATTCACAAATCGCACTATTTTTTGTTCTAAATCGTATCTTTTTCTCAGCCAATGAGAATGGGACAGTAAAGCAAAACTACCAATCAGATTTCAAGATCTGTTTAAAGTAATCAATTAAATTTCAAGAAAATGAAAGGCAAAAAGCCATTGATTTTGAAATCGCGCGTATGATTTCAGACCAAATTGCACTCCACTCAGTTCAATTACCATCATTTATGATATCCAGAATGATCAAGATCTCGGAAAGTGATATTAACCGCAGCCAAAGCAAAGATATATAATATACTAGTTATGCAAAGCTTTCGAATTGTCTACCATGGAACATCCCACGAATCACTTGTATTTTCTCGGAACATACACAAGCCTTCAGGCGAGTGTGTATACCAGGTAAACATAAGCGAAAAAGTGGGATATTCCATGGTAGCCCACGAGAGAGCGTTACATAACTGTTTTATAGCATGCCATAGAAAATGCATTGGCTAACACAATCAATGCGACATACGCGCAGCGCATGATGGGCAGATTGGGTGTAATATTTAACGGCTTTCCTGTATTCTGATTGGCTGTACTTTTCATGGCATGTTATAAATATGTATATCAACGTACGTAATCACATTCAGCTGTTCAGTTGTAACTACGGACTCAAGTTAATTTGGAGGAATTGTCCATTTTCCTGTTTCAATCATCACAAATTTCCTGAATTTATAAATATTTCTTAATTTTATCAGTTATTGTACTTTAGGCTTTTAGCCTATATGAGTTTTAGATACAGGGCCCCTATGGAGACCAGCCTTAGAGCTGAATGGACTACCCAGTTTAAATAAAGTTTTCTTACTAAAATGCCAGTTCACTACGAAAATTTTCACAGAGGCCAAAGTGTCTGTGTCAAGAATATGTGAGAATAATACTCGGCTTTTTACACTTAAGATTAAGAGTTAGATGCTAGACCTTTCCAAAGTAAACTAGTGAGACAATCTCAGATAGTGCAGAGTGTAATGCAGGACTGTCATTAAGCTTTGAGACATCCTTTGTCTGTATCTAGTGACTCTTAACTTGTTGGTTTGAGTGAATTGTGTCAACAGCAGGCAAGTTCACCCATAACATTAAGAGCCCGACAAGCATACGACACCGGTTTTTATGGGTTATGGCCGTTAATGTCAGCTCTGTAATGTACAGCAGTTGTAATCCAGTCATCTACATAGGTGACGAGTAGTGATCCCAAAGACATCTTGGGCTTTGCCCCTTGACAAAGATGGGCGTATACTGCAGAAACCTTGATTTTAGTCATTCATGTAATGTCATCATTGTGAGTGTGTGCACTTATCAGAGAAAAATAACTCGACATCACTTTTTTCAACATAAACTTGTATTTCTTAATCTTAATCTTTTGATGGATAAACAGCAAGAACAACAACTGTCATGGACAATTGCCATGCTTTCATGCATCTCAGCATCCCAGTGTTCCTAGCAGGCCCCATTATTGGCAATTTCTGCCGATTGCAATACTACAAATGCTATGCCTTGTTGTTTACAAATGACACATAAACCATTATGTCCAGCAACATTTCTTGGACTGTACAGCCCACAACAAATAATTACCTCAAATAAATCAGCATGGCTGATTAGCTCAGGCAGACCCAAGTTCAACACCTTGGCCAAGCTCGTAAATAGTCAACTGGTTTGCCTTCTTCCAGTTGGGGTTTTTAACCTTGTTGTTTGATTTGATTCATTTGTTCCTGACATTGAATTTATTCTTTATGAACAGAACGACGGTAAATAAAGGATATTTATTTATTTTAGCTACATATATGACAGTAACTTGGTCATCTTGAATTGTGTACGAGATGCACAGCTTTAGCATTGTATATATACATTTGCATTGCTTTTGAGTAACCTCTTTGGTGTCTTTTTACTGCGTTAAGAAGACCACCCAAGTGACTTTCCATACTCGTAGATGGGCATATATATTCAGAGTACCATTTGTGGTCGTTCTTGCTTAGAGAGAAAGCAGATGATGATGGCAAGTTGTTTCTGATTTGCATAGATCTTTTTCCAGATGACTTACACAGGGTATTAAAGTGACATCCATAATTTTTTCTCAAATTCTTTAGTAATAGAAATGTAGACCATATAGAGTGACATCCATAATCGTTTCTCATTTCTCTTTAGCAACAGAAATGTAGACCATGCAGAGTGATTTCCAGAAGGTGTCGTTAGCAGCATATTCAGAGTAACATCCATTGTTGGTTGAGCTTGTGCATACCATAGCATGTTGTATGGAGCACGCATGTATAGAACATGCAATCATGTACAAACTTAAATGCACATAACTGTTCTTTGTAGTGTCTTGAATGAGATGATACAATGAAGAGTTGTAGGTAGTTTCAGTGCTTTCAGTGTTTTGGTAATATATTACCATTCAGAATCATGAACATTTAGGTATATTGTACTCAAACAGCAGTCTGCAAAATAATGTGTAACAAAAACAATCAGTAAGCAGTTAACATTGGTAAAATATACTTTGCTCCCCTAATACTAACTTAAATCAAGTTCAAATAAATTCCCAACCCCTCAAAATACATACGACTAACTTACATTTCAACTCTGATGGCCTGCATCTTGACTACAGGTAGTGAGGAGTCACTACCTCACCACGGCACACAATGACCTCACTCTTAGAAGCGAGGTCATGTTTCCACCGAGAAACAACACATTTTATTTGGTTCATCGTATATTTTTCTCCGCTACAATTTTTACTTAATCTTTTGTATATCTGTAAACTACATGGGTATACATGTGGTTAATGCTATTAAAAATCAAACCCAAATATGAAAATAAGAAACTTGTGCTCAAGCAAAGTCAACAAAACAAAAAGATTTAGCCAACAATAAAATCATTCCTACATATCCTGACAAAATAACTAGCAATAGAAAACAATGTGCTCTAGCTGCTTACATTTAGACAAACAAAAATGGGCTTATGATCACTATAATATGACTCCAATGTACCAGAACTTTGAACTTGTTGTGGAATATTAGTGTATATGTGGTCTATCTGAGTTTTATAATCTGTTGTGTACTGTTTTATCAGCTGAGTGTAACCCTTTTGCTTGATCATATATCCCACAAGAGCTTTCTGCTCAGAGGTAGGTTCCATAAAATTGACATTAAAGTCTCCTAAAATTATGACTGGAGTCTGTGGTTCTCGAAGAATAGTGCGATGTAAATGTTCTAACGCTTCAATTAATTTAGGAAATACAACTTTTGATTTAGATCGATATATCCCAACAACATGTATCTTGTTACAACCAGGTAAATTGATAATAACAACAGTCATTTCTGTATTGTTGTAGTTTAATCTAAAGGGGTCACAGGTGCACTCTACATCATTTCTGATATACACAGCTGATCCATACGGTGTTCTAGTATTGTTCTGTGGATCATAGTCATTTCTGTAGAGGCGAAAGTTGGCCATGTCATATGCCTCATCACTGTCCCTTGAACATAAAGCTGTCTCAACGAATACATTCACATGTGCTGCTTGTACACTATAATCACACGCTACATCTTCAATATGGAGATGTAAAGATCTCACATTTAGGAACAAAATTTTGAAGTTGCTTTTGTTACTTGGTGCTTCATAAAGAAAGGAAATGCATGGTTTTAAAGATGCCTCTGATCTTAATCTAGACATTTCAGATGCAACTTTCTTGCTCACAGTTATCTTTTTCTCATTTAAGTTTAAGATATGCAAACTTGAAAGATTCCGAAGTCTGCTTAGACCAACATAATGCATATGTTCTCTCGTTGAAGCTGGTAAATCAACAACTGCTTCATTAAGCGTGTCACCTTGACAACGATGTATTGTTTTGGCCGCAGCTGGTCGTAAAGGGAATTGTCTACGAAGAACTTGAACTTGATTTCTTTTGTACAATCTAAATTGCCTTGTGATTTCTAAGATTGGTGTCCAGGTGCTTTGTATTTGTACATTATACAAATGAGAATATTCTCTTCGCCAGTGATGACCGATCTTAGGATCCTGAAACATTACCCATATAATACTTGGTCTAGTAGAGTCCGGTACTCTGTAATCAATTTTTTCAACTGTACATTCTGCTCCATTAGTCATACCATCAAGGACAGACACATTTGTTGTTAAGTCATACTTTGCTGTAACATGGACAGAACAAACAGAAAATAATCCCATGGTTTTGGTTGGATCATTTGGGATTTTTTGTTTCAGTCTTTCCTTTAGTTCATCGGACAGATCTCCAATTACAATGTCAACTGCGCAAATATTAACTTTTTGGTTTTTGGAGTTATTAAATATTTTAACATTGTGACTGTCTACTGCTTGGTTAGTACTAAACAAGTGAGTGATGTTCATGGGATAATCACTTTCTCCTGGCTTTACTTTTAAAATCCTTCCTTTTAGGACCTCAATACCTTGCTCTGTGTGTTTTCCTTCTCTAAGGCGATTTAAAAGCTCTGCAAATTCTTTGTCATCTTTCTGTCTCATAATTTCTGACAATTCATACATCTTAAAATGTTCTTGCCAAATATTTGTGGCTAATGCACTGTAGGCACTTCCTGAATTCTCAAAAATCCACTTGTCAAAAACTGGCTTTAACTGAAACAGGTCACCAACAGTGATCAAATTAACTCCTCCAAATGGTTTTGGTGTACCCATGATCTGCTGTAAGCGTAAATTCAAGAACGTGAACATGCCACTGCCTACCATACTAATCTCATCTATGAAAATAACCTGAAGTTTTCTCAGCTGTGCTCTAATAGTGTTAAGTCTGTCTCTGTCAAGTGTACAATACTCAAAACCTCGATTAGCAGGTATTTTAAAAGCAGAGTGAAGAGTGTTACCACTGATATTAAATGCTGCTTTTCCTGTTGGTGCCACTTTAAATACTTTAACGTCATCAGGGTTTTCACCTGGAACACTATTTAAGTACCTGATCAAAGCTTCATATAAAGCATTAGTAACTGTAGTTTTGCCAACACCAGCCCCACCACTTAAAAAAAGTCTAAGTGCTTCATCACTAGTTTTGATGGATTTCAACACATGATAGAAGAATTCCATTTGCTTTACATTAAGTGAACGAACAAGTTTCCGAAAATCATCATCAGTCATGCGTTTTACTACAAGATCTTCATCGTCATTTGCTCTTGGAAAGATGCCGATATCATCCATTAAATCATATTGATAGTGTTGTTTATCTGCGCTTGGATCAAAGCATCCAAATAACGGACTTGGTTTTGCTCCTATCTCTTGGTCTTGTTCGTCTCTATGTTGAGTATTTGGGGCCACATCTACAAATTCTTTCAGTTCATCATTTTCAATATTTTCTATTGCATCATCAAGCACTTCTGCATTACAATCATATTGCCGTCTGTTCTGAACTATTGTGTTCTTAAGTTGTTCATATCTCTCTTGGTAACTTTCGCAGTTTTGGATAAGATCTTTGTTTTCATTCCTCCAAGGAGTGTACAGCATTAACTGTTCTCTGCTATAGTTCTCAGGGTCCTTGTTTTTGTTAAATCTTACTGAACGAATAATTTTAGATTTTTGTCTTTTAACTAGTTTCAATCCACCTTTTAGTTCATATTCTTCACATATTTCTGTCTTATCATTGGTGAGATCATCATCAACATTATCATCAAAATCATTCTCAGGTAAGTAATCATCAGAAGTAGACGTTTTAACTTGACCCACATGTTCTACCTGACTTTTATTTTGCTTGACACAGTTATACCACGCTACAAAATCAGCCAGACACAATTCTTCTAATTGTTTTGATCGTCTTTGGTATCTTTTGATAAAGTTATCTGATTCAATATCTTCAGAGCTATCAGGTAGTTCTTGAAGCTTATCCATTGATTTTAGTAGGAATGTTCTTTCCTCAGGGTTGGATGTGTTAATAAACTGGAATTCACGAGATGACCTTCTTAAAGGCATTTGCAAAACAAAATACACTGCTTCTTGTGCACTGATCTCAACAGCATTGAGAAATTTGTTTCCAATGTGTCTGACTTTGTTTATAATGTCTTTATTACCAGAGCTTGCTTCTTCAGATGCTTTTCTTAGTAATTTGCTCATTCCTCTTTGTCCTTTAGTAATATATGACAAAATGTAAACAGCACAAGCATAAGGATCCAAAATAAACTGTATATCCATGTTAGCTTGCCAAGCTTTCAATAAATCAGAGTTGTAACTATTGATTCTTATTTCAGATGGAGATCTTTTTAGCAGAAGTGTGTCACGCTTCAGTGAATATCTCACGGCCGTGATATATTGTTGCTCTGTGAAACCCAGTTTCTGGAGAAATTCTCCAAAATTCATTTCATTGTCGTATTTTAAATTGTCTAATAAGTCGTTTATTTTTTCACAATTTTTCTTTACTAAACCCTCTTCATTTTCATTTAAAGTGTTTTCACTAAGAGGTTCTAAAATCATTGTTCTTGGCATTGGTGGTAATGGAAAATTGAATCTGCAAATCTTATGACCCTGTTTTTTGCACGTTTTTGAGTGTTGGTGTCTCTGTAAATTAACCAAATCACCCAGTTTTTCTGAATCTGCCTTACATGCAACATACCTATCAACGAATTTAGCAATATCATCATTTGAATTTTTTCCATATTGAGGAACCTCTTTCATCCAGAATAAAGAATGTATGTGTGGAGAACCACGTTGTTGGAATTCAACCCTATAGAAAAAATCAATTACTTCACCAATGGGCTTCAGTGCACTTTTCAAAATGTCACGAAGAAACAACTGCACCATGTGTTCAAAGTTTCTAGCACAAGTGACAGGATCACTTTTAATTAAGTCTGATTTTTTTTGCCACGTCATAAATTGGATTTCGTTGTCAGTATAATTTTTCTCATCAACAAGCCGCCCTAATATCTGAAGCAAATGTGTCCATCTGGTCTCTGCTGCTGAAAATGAACAGAACCACGTAGGCTTACCGAGTTGACGAATCATTGCAAATAAGTCCTTTTTGCATCTCTCAAAGTACGGAGGGACCCCCTTAGATTTCTAAATACTCTGAAGCCTTCATCGAGGTGTATCAACTTTTCCCAAGATCCAGCTGATTTCAAATCACCGGCTGTATACTTTTTACCTTTTCTTTTGCACTTGCGAAGAGAAAGTGATGCACTGCCTTGAATCTGTTTGATTTGCAATTTCTTCAGTTTATAAAAAATGTTAGGGACGCTCTGTGCTACTCTTCTATCTTGACTTCGCAATTCCCACTTACAAATTGTACTATAATGCACTGGTACTATTCTTTCACTATTATCAGCTCTTCGTTTTCCGCAAAATATTGTGGGAAATGACAAAAATTCTGAATCTTTATCAATAAATATCCCTAAAGGTCTGTTGCCTTCAGCTGGTGCAAAGCTCATTATGTTCTCCCCATGTTCAGTCATGTCTGGTTCTTGCAGCAAAGTGTCCATAATTCCTGAAGGGCGTTCTGTTTCTTCACACCAGTTTTCATCACTGTCACTTTCACTGTCGTCATTGGAATTGCTTTTCTCTGCAAACGTATTCTGTTCACCCTGGTTCTTTCCTTTTTCATGAACATCTTCAGCTGTATTTGAGCTTTTCGCATTTTGCCCTTCAATAAATTGTGACATCTCCCCACCATTTCCATTCAGTGTATTCAACCATCTATCAGCAACTTGTACACCTTCATTCTGAAATAATTTGCTTGTCTGAACTAAATATTTTGCAGCTTCTAATACTTTGCTAGGTCTGATGCTCTGAAACTGATAGTAATGTTTGTAACTAAGACGTCTTTTTAGCTTTATTGGAATGGTCTGTGATTCATTAACTGGTCTTGGTAGAACATTTACAGTCAAATTAACATCAGCTGGTACATTGATAACATTCCCATGAATACTCAACTGACCACCAGTAGGTAATTCCCTAATCTGCATAAATGGTATACGTGGTGATATGAGCCTTTCTTCAAGAACACTCAGATTTAGTATTTCTGGTTTATCGGGAAATATCATTTTGTTGGCTTTTGCACAACTTGGTAATTTACCATCTTTAAGGTTAGAATGACATGTTGAACAAATCCACTCGGTGTTATTTATACTCTTAATTCCAGTCAGGCATAATTTAAGAATATTTTGAGGGCATATTTTATAAAGATTTGGATTACATTTTGTCACAGATGATCTGTACCATAACTGATCACAGGAAGTGCATATATATTCTGGGCCACATTTGATATTCCTATGAAATGTTTCAATCAGTTCGAACATTGTCAAAATGTGAACAGATTCTCTGCTGTGGCAAGTCTGCTCTTTAGTTTCCTGAAAATCATTTCTTTTTCTTTTTGTACATGTAGCCTCTTGTTGGAAATGATTTATGCCACTAGAATCTCTTGACCTTTTTCTATTCTGTCCAGGGTCGTGGCTCTTGTTTACAATGTTAATTCCATTCTGTGTACTATCCATCATATTTTGAAACCGAGCTTTGTTTCTCTTGTTGTTTAGTTGAACTTTGTCTGGATTTGCTTGTTTATACTTTTTAAAATCTCGTCTTTGGCATTCTTTCACTTTCTCTAGATTGTTTGCTCGTCTTTTTGTTTTTGCTTGTTTCTGTATATGTTTGACTTTCTCTGGATTTGCTTCTTTATGTTTTAGAAAATTTCTTCTTTGGCATTCTTTCACTTTTTCTAGATTACATTCTCGTCTTTTTGTTTTTGTTTGTTTGTCCATTTGTTTGACTTTCTCTGGATTTGCTTCTTTATATTTTAGAAAATCCTGTCTTTGGCATTCTTTTACTTTCTCTTGATTACATTCTCGCCTTTTTGTTTTTGTTTGTTTGTCCATTTGTTTGACTTTCTCTGGATTTGCTTCTTTATATTTTAGAAAATCCTGTCTTTGGCATTCTTTTAATTTCTCTTGATTATATTCTCGTCTCTTTGTTTTTGTTTGTTTGTCCATTTGTTTGACTTTCTCTGGATTTGCTTCTTTATATTTTAGAAAATCCTGTCTTTGGCATTCTTTTACTTTCTCTTGATTATATTCTCGTCTCTTTGTTTTTGTTTGTTTGTCCATTTGTTTGACTTTCTCTGGATTTGCTTCTTTATATTTTAGAAAATCCTGTCTTTGGCATTGTTTTACTTTCTCTAGATTACATTCTCGTCTTCTTATTTTTTTTTTGTTTGTCCAATTGTTTGACTTTCTCTGGATTTGCTTTTTTATAATTTAGAAAATCTTGTCTTTGGCATTCTTTTACTTTCTCCAGATTACATTCCCGTCTTTTCGCTTTTGTTTGTTTGTCCATCTGCTTGACTTTAACAGGATTTGCTATTTTATAGGTTTTTGAAGCTTGCCTTTGACATTCCCGTGATTTTTCAAGATTTTCTTTTCGTTTCTGTTGTTTCTTCTTATTCTCGCTAACTCTGAATTGCCTATTAGCCCTTTTCTCTTTCATATATTGCCTCATGAACGCTCTTCGCTTTTCCAGAGGGTCACTGGCAATAGAAGTGTCTAGAGATTTTTGGTTCACTGGACTGACAATCTGTGTGATGCATGCTTGATTTCTATCATTTAGTAATGTAGTTTCCTCCTGTGTTTCACTCTGATGTCTTTGCAGTATATTTAATTCTTCATTCTCTACTGGAGTAGTTGAAACATAATGAATTTCATCTAAATGACCTATATAAATCGTTCTGGGTCTTCCCTGCATGTTGACGGGATTTATCACATTACTCTCTGCAAAGTTCTCAGTGCTTTCTGTGATATAAATTGTACAGTTTAATGCATTAGCAACTGCTTGTATAATGAGATTGTCACACCAAGTTCCCTGTCTAGACATGTTATTTAAATATTCCAACCATGAGTATTCAATGTTGCTTTCAATAAACGATTCAGGGTGATATCTCAAATGCTCAATCCCAACTGCGCGTACCTGTAAGTGATAAGCTGCAGTGCCATATAACTGATGTGAAACTGCTCTAAAAAAACAGTCTCCTGCACCACCAACATCTAATGGTCTTAATCCCATCTGAGCTAATCTGAATGCTAAAACTAACATGGACGGACTTTCACACGTTTGGTTGACTTCTGATGACATTCTATTACTTTGAACTGTTTCTGACGACTCCATAAAAAAGACAGGTCCAGGATTCGTTTCAACATCGTTGGCCAATCTAATCAGCAGCGGAAAGTAAAAGCGATACAGCCACATTTGGGTCAACCAAAGCCCAGCGTAATAATTCATTTGCCATAAACGTACTTGTCTCTGTAATACAGGTAGGTATATCGCCTCCAGATAGAACATAAACAACAAAGTCGACCAAAACTGCCCCTTCACACAATGTGAAAATTCTTTGGCTTTTAAGAAAATATTGTGCAAACCCACGGAGGCTCGATATTGCATCAGCGAAATCATCATTTAAACTATAAACTTGCAATTGATAAGCTAATAAGTTCAGTTTTATCTTACCTTTAAATGTTTCTCACTCAAGTCAGCTCTTCCTTCAGTTCGTCAAATTGATCAGCCTTCACAACAAGATAACTTTTCAATAACTCAGTTCAACTTCAAATGCTTTATGCAAGAGCTGTGTGCTCAGATACTACAGTTAGCAAGCTGGCCCGGCCGAAACAAACGCTCACGTACTCGAGGCTTCGATTTAGTGTTGGACCCTTGCTAACGGTGTGGTGCGTTGTGTGTGCGGTTTGTTTTGCTAGTTAGTGAGCGCAGATTCCAATAGACAGCGTTCACCATAAACGTGAACGCTACAACACTCTTTACAGCTTCGTTTTATACAGACTAATAAGTCGCGTAAGGTCCTTGCACTTCCAAAATGGAGGATCGCTAAGAAGAAGTAAACAACTTAATCACGTGTCAAACGATATTAGATTGTGACGTCATCTAAGCGCTGATCGAAAGTAGCGTCATCCGGTGTGCGAAAGGAACCGAATCAGATCCTGCTGTGGAAAAATTTACGCTTAACATGTTATTTAGTTATAATTTTTTCTTCGGTGATATATACTGCTCACAAACGCGACTTTGAAGCGCTCACGCTTCGGTTGGTGAAATGTTTAATAACCGTGGGATCAGCTCAATTTCATTGGCTGCTCGACTTAATTTGATTACTTTGTTGACTTTGAAAGCAATTTTCGGCAAAGGTAAAAATTGAGCTTGAACCGAAAAACAATAATGACAGGCCATTAGAATCACTTGCGAGTCACGTTTGGTTACATTCAGCGTACAGCTATCATCAGGCAAGGAAAAAGTGTGCGTGACAATCAAAGTAGGGGTCATGAACTTGTTTTGATCTGGTTAACTGGCATGTTTCCAACGACCTTCAAAAAAGAGAAGAAATCATATTACATTTGTTTTCGATTTCCATACCTACTTGAGTAATGACGCGTTTGATCGAGAAATACAAAGTAACTGAGAAATTATTGCGATATTAAAACTTGGAGAGAACTAAACACGGCTACACGGCTAAAGTTTCACCTCACTGATGCAAAATTCGATTATCCAGTGATTCGAAATAGTCAAGGAGCCCAGTTTGTTAAATTAATTTGTTCGCTTTAAATTTATTTATTTATTATTTCATACAAGTTATTGCATACAGGTGGATTGCAAAATTTTGTGAAATAATCGGAGGCATGTCCATTGCTGACATATCAAGACGCCACAAGGTAAATGTTGGCGAAATAACCACTACCGTGGCGGTATGGCTGAATTACTCACGGCATTGTTTCTCAATTCTCAGAATGAAGCGTGCAAAGCTGAACGAATATTTGCTGAAGAGCATTGATAGCATTGCCAGTTTAATTCAGGTCGTCTGGAAGGAAACTAAGAATTTCCAAATCATCTCTTGAAAGCTTTTAAGTGTCACTGAATTTTAATTGTGGAGAAAAAGGCGCCACGATTAAGGCGACACGGAGTCTGCAACACATGTAATTATTGACAAGTCAGATCTTATGATAGAGACTAATGAAAAATTAAATTGTAAATAATGCTAAATTCTAAAGCTCAAAACCCGTGAAAGCAAGACGTGCTAGCCACTGAAGAGAAGCATACGTTCTTTCGAGAGACAGAAAATAGTGGACACCCCTGCTCGGTTCACTTCCGGTTTGTATTTACCTTGATAGTCTGCTAGGGTTTTTTCTCTTACAATTACTGTTTGTCACAACAGCTTTTAAATTTTACTCTAGTGTTTAAGTTGATTTTCTTTTATTTTGAATTCAATAATAAGTTGAAGAAGAATACGTGACAATTTAGCCAACTTTGTAACTTGATACTTTTGTTTTCCTCGCGAAGGTATGTAACATGAAACCTTTGTATTCTCCAAAACACACGGAAGATGTAATTGGTTTTTCTTTCATCGCTGGAGATAGATGGAGGAAAGTTAAATATCTGATGAAGAAATGGAAAAGAAACGATTTTGTTTTTCTCAAAACGCAAATTTTATTTTTCACCGATTAACAAGAACTAATTTAATTATCAAATAGTCACGGAATACAAGTACCACTTGTTGCCGCCAAAACCATTCAAATTTATACACCTTGATATCGATTATTACATACAACTGAGAACATTGACGAGAAGTATTGAACGTAAACAGCGCCACCTGGTCGAGATTATCTCCTACATCGGTGAACGAGGTCCCTTAAAGACTGATTAAATTAATTCGTGCTATCACAGCTGCCACGGAGTCTGAAGCAATATCTGAGCACTTTCCTGGTTTCTTTTGTCAAAAATGTACAATTTGACAAGTTTTGATGCCAAACTCGGGAATTTTTTTGGGCCATTTACAGAGACAACTAAGGCCGCTAAGGAGATGCAATACGTTACCCTTCTTTATTTGAACCTGACAAACACATTATTTTAAGTTGAAAAAAGCAGATGATATTTATTGAACCAACCTTGGGGTAATTCCAAAAGACACGTAGTCACAGTAGCGTTTTTTTTTTTCACTAAAAAGGGATAAGTGGCGTTACTAGAAAAACAACTGTCGTCCTCAGTCACATCACATAGCAAAAACCGCGTGGCTCTGGGAATGAAAACGGAGTGTGGGACCCTAACGATGCAAGGACGCATGCGTCTTACTTATTGGGTTCTACCACAAGGAAGAGCACTTAACGTTTGTGTGTGATCCCGTATGAAATATATCTTCCGCCTAATGTATAGTCGACGCGAACGTTAACTTATCTGTGCATGCGTTTAGAGCAAATTGGTTTCGTTTTAGTACCACAAGGAGAGCAAGAACTTTTCTGAAACAAATATATAGCTTTGTTGTCAGCAAATAGAGGTAGGTAAAACAAGTTTTACTTAAGTAACCCACCCGACCCCCTTGCCGTAATGTTAATTAATTAATTAAAATTAATGAATTAAACAAACATTAAAGTTTACACCTTAGCGCCATAGGGCCATAGTGCCATAGCGCCATAGCGCCATAGCGACTTAGTTCCTTAGCGGCAGGCAACCCCCATAACCATCCCAATAGTGCACTCTGCACTAAAAATACTTGTTGATGGAGGGGGGAAAATGGCATGAAATGTAGAGTGATTAGCTTCTGAAGAAACCGCTGTGTGTGGAGATCCGAGGAAAGGTCAACGTTCGAAACCAAGAAACCTTGATAATCTCTTGTCGAAACGTAATCGAGTTTTCCCAAACTCGAGACAGCGATTAAAATTTACTTCAGTCAAATTCCAGTTGATAATCAATTGGCATCTTAGAAAGAAATATTTTGTAAGTTGTAGACCAACACTGGAGGTGCACAGAAGAAAACAGAAGGGACTAATTAACTGGGCTGGAAATCTAGGATTGAAGTGCGATAATCTTGGATTGAAGGGTGAAGACTTGCAGCAGACGAGGGGGAATAACGAGAAATACGTTATCGAGACACAGCAACGAAGGATATAGGTTACAGGTAGAGCAGGTAATGGAGGGGAAAAAACTGTATCCGTCGTGAACGAATCAAATTTTTGTCTATAGTTACAATTTCAGGAAATCAGGAGAGGTTTAAATTTTCATATCTGCCTCTCTGAAAGAAGTAAAAACGAAAAGAAAAAAACAAACAAATAAATAAAAAAAAATCCCAGTGCATTGTCAGTGGGAAATATGCTAAGAAACGAATGGAAAGCAAATTCAGATTGGGTAATTTCTGGCGTATTCGACAGTCTTTGTATTTATTTGGGATTGAATTACCTACCGATTACATCGAGTGCTGACAGATAGTATATTAAATATTAAATTTCATAAAAAAATATTTCTCATCGAGTTTTGTTCCCGTTTTCTTTTCCCTTTACCAAGAGAATATCTAACATTTTGGGTCATGTTACTATTACGATATCGCTCTGACAGATCTGGCTAGTCTACACAATATCCAGGGCCGTCTGTAGTTCGAATTGATAGCTTACCTATTAAATTCGCCATTTTTCTTTTAAACAAAGTATTGTTAGAAATCAGACCAAGTATTTGACTAGTTATAAATCTTTACCTTGATCTCGAGCTTTCCAAAAACTTCCACGAAACAATAAGATCAACAGTCCTCTCTTAAAGGTTCGCGTTGCTACTAAGATATCAGGACTGTTCGCTTGAAATTAGTAACTGCGAAAATTTAAAAGAAATATGCGGCATAGGCAAGCCTCCGTTATCCTACGTGACACTGATATATTACCTTGTTGATAATTACGCCTGTGATGCGAGATATGGGGAAATATTGTCTGACGTTACCGACATGTTCTTTGAAATTAAATCACAATTGCTCTATTTCAATGCGGAAGCGTATGAGAAAAAGAAAATTAAAAAGGCTATAACTAAAAATTGAACCTGGAATTAAGACGGAATTTTGTCTTAAAATGAAATTTTAATTGTCCTGTTCCGACATACAAATTATTACTAAATCACGTCGGTGAATTCCCAATTTATGGTTTTATCTACCTTTAAGTTGTCTGTGAAATTGCTTTGATTTAACCATTGACAAGTTTAGCTTATTGAATTAGATCAAAAGGAAAAAAAAAATGAATTGTCTTAAAGAAAGCCGGTCAAACGTAATTGGAATTTCAACTTCAAGTTCAACTTCACTTTATTTTACACTTACATTTTGAAATTACAATATTAGCATAAAAACCGATTGATTGGAAATGAATTTTGCCGGTGTTTTTTAAATTTACGATGAGATAACGAGACTTTGAAATAAGCCGCCTAGTCCACCACAATTCATAAATCAGTCCATTTGCCTAAATTTAACACCTTAATTGTCTGTCGGGCCCTGATAGATCTAAAATTACAGCATAAGGAATAAGACATAGAAAGATATGCGTCGCTTCATTACATTTTCTCAACTTAAACTCTTCGTGATGGGCCGATAAAAACAAAACTCAGTCCACGAACATGTAGAATGATGAAGTAGCGTTTAAGCAATGGTCAAATGGGGTTGAGCTCGTTTCAAATTTAAATGTCAAACATGTTATGAAAACGGCAAAACTTTAATTTCGTTAATGTATTTATCGTTGAAGTTGCTCACTTGTTGACCAAAAACCCCTGATCATGATCCAAAATTTCCAAAGATTTCAAAACAATATGTAAGAAGAAAGCAAGAAAATGAAAGAAAACTGCAACGAGATTAAGAAGCCCATTCTTCTTCCGCTACTTGGAGATTGAAGCAGTGAGTCCATTGTTACTTCTGGGGGCGGAAATTATTAGCAAGAGTACAAAAACAACAATATGAAACACAATGCATTTTTTTAATATATACGGTCATGAGCAAGCAACATGAAATACGTGCAATGAAAAACGTGTACTAAAATTTCTTTATTTTTTTTCTTGTAATAACTATATAATGAACTCACATAATGTGTTACATTTGAATTTGAGGATGATAGCATGGAGCCGTCGAAACGTCATTCTTTAATATCGCTGCTTTTTATTCTAAATTTTTTTCTTGTGCTAAATGATATAGATGTGGCCATTGTAGCCCGTTATAATTGGAATAATCTTCTCGATTTAATCCATACAGGGAAGCACATGCAAGATTTGTGAGTGATGACGTTTGGATATTGCTTCTGCGCCATATTTTGCATTTTTCTTCATAATAATGAGATATACATGTATAGGGGCTCCAGCTACTAGGGCGGAGAGAGAGAGAGAGTGATATGGGTCATGACCTAGAATACTGCTCTCACCACCCTCCCTCCCATCGTGGTTATTTTGCCCCTTCCAACGATTTGTTTGTAAACCAGTAACATGGAATTTTAAATCTTCAATTTACACTCTCAATTTCTCTACAATATTCGATTTCTCTACCACGCGCATTCAGGAATAAAACGTGGAGTGGTATTCACAGTAGTCCCTTCAAGTTCCTACCCTGTTTGCATTTCTTTGGCTCAACGTTAAATTTCTTGCAAAATTCTTACGAAATAGACTTCAAAAGGCCATATGTTACATCAGGAGCCATAATCGGGGACGGAGACCGTAAGCGCGCGCCATTTCTAGTATTAGGGTTGTCCCCATGATATGGGACAATAATTCTATTTTTAGAACAAATTGCGCCATAGCCTGCGGCACACGCGCGTACATGCTGCGAGGATTTTTGCGGATGTCGCGCGGAGGAAATGGCGTCCGAAATTCCCGAAAAGTTTCACGTGTTTGGCCCACAACTCAACGCGTTCACGTCTGTTGGAATTTTGCTTAAGTATTTTCGTCGTAAGCTGCTCCAGCTTGAGTGAAGTAAGACAGTGTCGAATTTAGGTATGTTCCGCTGTAAGCTTATATATATCGCTGACCAAGTTGTGTTCCGACGGATGCTTCTTTTACATGAGCTGTACATTACTCCACTTTAAATTTCACATATGTTGAAGATTAACAGCTTTCCCATTACACAGCAAAAAACTAGCCGGATATATTTAGATATAGCAGAGCTTCAGGGCTTCATAGTTTCCTAGCTCCTCTTGCCACACACTTGCGAGGAATTTGTCAGTCTATCGCGACCGAAAAGTAAAGCAAAATAATTGCTAGTTTGAGTTTCGCTTGAATTTTAAGCAACGCTTGATGTTTCATCCAAGGCCCAATAACTTTACGTCCGTAGATACTGCTCAGTTTTATTCGTGTAAAAATCCAGTAAATTCTCTGTTGTCATGAATGAGAGCGCCCGCCGATGCGTGTTTTCAGTACAGTCAGTAAACATGACAAATTGTACTTCCGCCGCTCTTTCGTGTGAAAGCGTACATCGAACTCAAACAATAACTCTATAGTTTTTAAATATGTTTAAGATTGATAAATGTTTGAGAACGTATTAAAAGCTAAGCTGAAAATATGTGAATAAAGCAGAAATAATCAGCAAAGTTACGATGACGCTTTCTTTAATCAACTTGGAATAACGATTTCGAGTTTGTCGATCGAGCTATCAAAACTCCTTGTCTATTTTCATTTTCGCAGTGTAAAACTTCATTGTGCTTATGTTGAAGAAACACACATGATGTTAGTGGCCTTTTTTGCGTTCGTGAAATTTGTTCCAGCATCTCAGTACAAAAGATAACGAAAGAAATCTTTGTCAAGATTTGTTGACAATTCAAACACCGACTCGGACTTGAAAGTGCACGAGCTGCACTATGCAAATGAGCTAATTGTACTTGTCAGACTTTCCTTTCAAAAACTTTTGCAAACTCACCAAACAAGCAGAAACAATAAGAAACCGTCAAAACAGGTTTTGGTTATGATGAACCATTGTCTGAGAAACTCACAAATTAACTCGATACCAGAGTAGAGAGTTTTCTTGCTATATTCTTAAGTCAGAACAAACGCAAAACATACGCGTAAGCTTACAACTAGCGTGAGCAGATCTTAGTATTCATTCCCAGCGTGAGATTGAAGTCTTGTTTTCGACCCTGAAAAACCCACCTTTTCCGTTAGCTCAGAGCATAAAACTACATATAAGCGCCCTGGTTCGTATTCCCTGCCATCGCTGTGAAAAATACGCAAAAGAATCTCTCAACTCTCACCATTTGATCACACAACGTGACAACATCCACGCGAGAGCCCCCGACACGTGCGTGAATCCGCGCGGATATATGACGTCAGGATGGCGCAATTTGTTCTAAAAATAGAAAAATTGTCCCATATCATAGGTGCGCGCGAATCCCGAGACTTACGGTCTCCGTCCCCGATTATGGCTCCTGGTTACATAGGAAAACCATTTCATCAATTCTTGGCATAAATTTAATTTACAATCTTGAAATTACCACTTTCTTCAGTCTTGGCCGCGCTTGCTCTGCGAAGATTTCGGTCGGTACGTATACAATTTGTTTTCCTGACTACAGTTTAAAACCTGACAAAGCAAAATGGCTACCTAATAAAGCGAAAGTGGACTGAATTCAAGTATCAGCTTCAATTTTAATTCATGAATGATAAAAATGGTTGTATTAATTTTCCATATTTGCTAAATAATATAATTTAACCGAGACTAAATTTGTGCTAGCGGCGTTTGGTATCATAGAGGACTGGAATTAGTCTTCTTCCTATATACAGCCCGCGGGGTCGTCCTCGGGCCTTTTCGAGAAGGGTGCTGACCAATATGATCGAAGGCTATTTGAACGAGATTGGACTGGAATTTGCTTGCTGGTACGTGCGTTGTTGTAACACCCTTTTTTTTATTTTGAACGTGTAGATAGGTCATTTACACTATGGATTGATAAAAGCTTGTTGTAGCACATATACTGATGTGGAATATATCAAAAGCAACGTGTCGTATTGCTTTCCACGATGGCACTTGATAAGACGTGCTTTGCAAAACTAGTGAAGTGTGAAGACTTGGCATTTAAATACCAATAACACGACTTTTTCAGCACTAAACTTACATCTAAAAGTTCTGTTAGTGTTCTCAGGTTGAGAAGAGTTTAAGTTATTGAAAGAGAAAGGAAATTGCTTTAAAAAAGTCATGCACATGCAAGGAGTGCTCGCTACTGTATTTTTACGGCACCGCTAATATCTAAGACCAGAAGTTCTGCGACCCCAAAATTTCTATCCAGATCAAGGTCATAGATAGTGTTATCCAGTAGTCCATCAAAAAAAAAACCGATATATGAAGACAGTTATATCCTCTTGGTTCAATACTTTTTACGTATATTGGTCAGCGTTCCACTCCAAGACGTTTTGTTTTCGTGACTTCAGCTTCTCTTTTCAAGTTGTTTTGATCTGAATGACTGAATAAGAAGTTGAGACTTGATCCCATTGGAAGCGACTTCTAAGTAAAGGCCTTCTCGTTTGGTTTTGGAATACTCGGGTACAAGTTCTGCCATCGAAAAAGGACAATTGATTGATGATAATGCGTGCTTGATGGCTATATATATTCCACTGTTTGGATAAATAGTTCCCATGGCTTTATTCTCCACGCTTTTGTTGTTGATCACTTTGTCAGGATGCTGCTTTGCTGACAATATTGAGATCGAACGAGGTGTCAGCTTCCCTACGGACGACTTTCTTCTACCGACCTCTCTGTGCCCGAGTTTTAGGCCTCTGTGCAGCAAATTCAACGCACATCAGCTGGGAGGGTGCTGGTGCAACTGTCCGCAAGCGTCTTCTTTCTACGAACATGAATTTAAATGCGTACTTGCCACAGCGGCTCGGCAAAATGCAGGTATGGCATTTGTTTGTGTAGCAGTGATCCTCCACGACAACGTTTTCTATAAATAAAAATTCTAGACTTGTTTTCTGAATAAATTTCTATTTTAATTTTTTATTCCAATCCTATAGTTTGCTTGAGGCACACCTATTTGTTTACGAGTACGACTCGCCTTTTGTTTTTCCTAATGATATTGACGGGGGTTTTAACAAACCTTAGAACTGCAAACTTGCTTTGAAAGTTATTCCCTCGTTATGTATTCGAGTTTGAAACTTTAAAGTAACTAGTGAATTTGTCATCATCGTTGAAAACTCTATGAAAACACATTTAAAACTCATTATGCTTAATTGGTTGAAAGAATATTAGAATATTAATATAATTCGATAAACTCCGAAAACGTGATACTATATTGCAGACGGTTTCATACCTTAATGTTGGCTTTCAAAGTAAAATGCCGAGGTTATCAATAACATTCGATCAGAAGTGTTATTTTTGAGCTTTTTTTTAAATTTTAAGGTAAAATAAGACGACACACGAAGAAAATTTCCAATCTTTACGCCTAACGGCTAAATCTTTGGCCCTAATTACGCCTAATGCATTGAACGTTCTTTATTTATCTTTTATCACTTTCGGTAGGCTGCGAGTTAGGTTTCACGGATGAAGCAGATGATAATTCTCTGCCATTTTTCCCTTCTGGTTCTGCTCTTGAAAACTTCATTAATGTTCCTGCAAACCAGAACTGCAGTTTCTATTTTGGAAATGAACTTCATGTAAACTACCTCAGGTGTGACGGTACTTGGAAATCGCAGAGTCTGTCTAACGTAATTGAGGTGACAAGGGGATGGTCAATAAGTCAGCTGTCAATAAAGGTGAGTGTGACAACGTTGTCTTCGCCAAAATGTTCAAAAGGGTTGTAATCCTCGGACTCGAAAAGAATTAACTCTGTAATGCTGAAACGTCCAGTATCTGTTAATTCATCACTCACCGAGATTTTAAAAAGTCAATTGTTTCTCCATGTCATTTTATATTACAGTGGCAACCGCATTTTGACATACAGGTTAAGGCAAGTTGTATCTATTTTGACATGATTATTCGAGTTTTTTTTTTTCTAGATTTTTAGCAACATTGAAGACGAGTGCCTTTTCGCATTCTAGTATTATGTTTGGTAATTCCCCATCAAGTCAAGTTTTTTTCTGACTTTCTGTAAAATTCAAGATGGCGAATTCAAGATGACTTAATGACGCCATGACCTATAAAGTCACATCATGTCAAGCACAAAAGTGTAGATGTGTTTGATCACAACGAAAACCCGGGCTAGGGGAGGGGTTTCATCAATCTCCCTCCCGCGAACCACGTGGTTGGAGAGAGGGAGGAGTTTACTTGCAAGTTCGAAGGTTCAGAATTCCAAATTAGACAAATTTTTCAAAGACATGCCGACTCTCGCTGGGTTTCTGTCGAATTTAGTAGCTTTTTTTCCTTTTCCATTACTCAACTGTTTTGTCTGAGGAAGTAAGCTGATTAGACATGTGGTTTCTCTTTCAGCTTAAGCCCGGTTCATCACTACCTACGTCTATGGCTGGTCGCACAGTCAGGGTGGCAATTCAATGTGGCGCTCTCAACTCTGACACACCCTTCAGAACCACGTGCGTTATGTTCAAGATCAAAGGAGTTATTTCATGTAAGCGGCTGGCATTTCAGTGTTCATCTCTACTAGTTTGAATTGCGGCTTTGTTATTGTTTACGTCCACGGCACTTCTTTCACCAGACAACAATAGAGCTGGACGTGAGAGATTCCAACCCCACGGTTAACTATCAAACTATGGAATGACCATGTTTGGGATGCACCGAAAATGGCCGTCAGAAATTGCTCAGAGAAATATTATCATTATTATTGGTTCATCATTCGATCGACAAGTTTGTTTTCATATTTAAATCACATTCTGACAGCTCAAGGAAGCGACTTGCCATTTTTCACATGAGAGCGTGGCTCAATTAAGCTTGAGCAGAATACTGTCTGCAGCAAAGCACGTTTAGATAGTAAATCACACGAGCAGATCATTATTTATAGGCAGTTATTTGCATGTCACATGATGGGCTCTCAGCCAATGGAAAGGAAGAGAAAATACATCGAATGATCAGCGATTATGTTTCTATAAATACTTGAATTCTTTCAGGTGCTTACCCTCAGCCCACTCCGGCACCGTCTCAGGAAATTGCGACCCTACCGACACCAATAACACGAGAGAAAAAACCAACAACACCGACACCAACTGAGGTACTTAATTACATGTTGTGTATAAACTCACCAGGTTTGGCATATCATGAGAATTCTCTACTCTTAGTTCTCACTCTAACATTGTTAGTGTTAATAGAGCTCAGTCACCACATCTTGAGTTATTTTGGTCACGTACCAAACTACCTTGAAGTTAAGGAAACCTTCCTTACCTTCAATGAAACCTGAAAATAATGGTTTATTAAGATAAATAAACACCAAAGAGATAATAGTAAACCATAAAGGAACAAGGATGGTTAAAGGGAGGATTTCACTGTTCGGCGCATGTCTCTAAATCAAAATTGCTGGTATTCAGTGTCACGCCATTCAAAATAGATCAAAATCAAAATCAAAACCGTTCAATAGATAAAGTCCAGATTCTGAGAAAAGAAAGAAAGTAAATAGGCAAAGATTCTCGCCAAGATTCAGGTCACAGCAATTTTTCTTATCCAAGATATGCGGAGAAACTTTTTACCCAAATTTATAGAGATTGGTATGGAGACGCCATGTTGGTGCCCATCCGGATGGGCACCAACATGGCCGCCGGAAACCAACAGAAACATCTCTCACTGAGTTTTGCTACAAAAGTGTGAATTTATCTCTCGAGGAACTCAAAAACATTAAAATAATACTTTTTCTACCACAAGAACTGTTCAGATAGCCAAATTACCCGAATTAAGTCACATTTTTAACCAACATGACAGCTCTCTCGGCCGACATGTAAATGCCGTGTCACGCAAAAGCTTAGAAATTCAAGCGTAGTCTATCACAAAACCAAGAACCCATTCGGAGCAAAAATTTGTATAAATATTAGTTTTCAGTTGCTCTTATACATCATGGAAGTAAAATATCAGGAGGATCAATAGTTTTGTAGCTTGAATTTTAGTGACGTCATGTGAAAACCGGCAATACTTTTGTTCGCCTCTTATCAATGTTATTGCTCAATTCAAAAACCCCACTCAGCTGTAGTTCAGTAATCGCATGTGCTATAGTTAGTTGTGGCAGAATGGGGGATGACCAAAATTCTGTCGACCGTTGAATTTAGTTTTGACCCGTACGACTTATTCTACAGTTGATGATTTTACGGCTATTTCAAGCGAAATTAGGTACCCTGCTTATGATTGGTTCATGAACGATGAAAAACTGGGCCTGTGCCAAAAAGCGTGCACGAGCGAAAAGATAATACAGACATGCGCTGAACCCTGAAACTAAGATAGGGAAGATTGACAATGATTACAAACGACGAACTTGAAAAATTTAGGCTAGACGTTTTCAAGATACTCAAACCATGACGTAGCCCCTTTAAAGTGATTCCTTAGTATTGCATTGCGCATTCCTACTGCGCATGATTTTCGCGTCATTAGCGCGCGCACATGAGCGCGTGCGCGTACAAAACGTAAGAGATTTCCCTCAAACTAAGCCCGATAGCGAAATAAATGCTCATTTTCTCTTAAACAGGCACGGTGACCCCTACTTTTTATTTCATAATTTTAATGAGAACAATATCCTCAATCTCTGAGAAAAAAACTAGCAGAAATCTGTGGCTACTTTCTCGGCAAATGAAATAAAAACTACAGAGGGAGACTTAACGGGCCCAACAGCGCATGTCCAAATTATGTTTCCTTTAAAGGATAAAATAATGCTGGGTATTTGAAGACATTTTTTCTGGGACGTACATGAATAACCAATCAAACAAAGTCAAGCTCTGTGTGATATAACACGTTGAATTGAAAAATAATCTAGGTTATTTGTTGCACACGGAGATTAGTAAAAGTCACCTAAACAACCGTATTCGTCATCATTGTGGCGTTAAAACAAGCACGGTGACCCCTCTTTTTACTACGTTTTTAATATCTCCTTGTCCTGTAACAACAGCATACCAAGTTTCATCGGAAATCTATGGCGGGTTCTTTTACTGGGGAATCACCTTAGACCTATCTCGTAACTTCGCTTCACTGCATGCATACGAAACACAGCACCAGAGCTAGGTAGGGGTGGACATTTTCGTATATTTTCTCTGATGTTTGTTTCCCATGACCTCAACTAGGCGTCAGATCATTGCTGTAAGGAATACGAAAATAAATGTCCCTGGCTGAGTGACCGTCATTCTGCTATCCTCTTTTCTCCACTGATTTACAGAGTCCCTGCCAAGCGCTGCTGAATAAATACATCAACGCTCAAAATAAGTGTTCGTTGAACTAATACTTGTGAGATTGTAAATAGGGACATAATTAAATTAACGTTCTGTTATTGGTTAAAATTTGCACACGATCTGACATATGGTGGTTATCTGCTAGTGAAATTACAAATCTCAAATGACTCAAATAGTCATGAGATTGTTAAGATCCTTGACCACTGATGTTCAATTTAAATTGTTCCCAGACAAGTTGCGACTGAGAAAAGTCACCAGATTTGGAGTTCATTGTTTTAATGCTTTCAAAGCTACCAGCATTTAAAGTTGACGAGGGCCTCAAAATCCCCCCATCCCTCTCCTGGCTTGAATGGTGTTTAAACATCTTGAAGACCTAGCTAAAGAGGAAATACTTCATCGCATTTTTTTGTGTATTTTGTGACTGGAGTAAAACATTAGAGAACCAGATCTCTTAAGGATACATTACCAGGCAGTGAAAGTGTTCGCCATCGATTGACCATCATCTCTCTCATGGAGAGCGAAAAACAAGACGAAACCAGCTTGACAAGGATTCCACATTGGCGTGTGCTCGACAGCCGAACGACCACAGTCAGTGGCAACATGCGCCATTCAGGAAATGCAACGGTAAATATTGGTATCTTGCACAGAAATAATGGGAAGATGCATGGAGCGTGTTATATACTAGTTATGCAATGTTTTCGAGTGGCATACGGTGAAATATCTAGAATAGTACACGATTGACTCGATTTCTTATGATACACCCGAGCCATCCTCACCCGAGCCTTTAGGCGAGTGGGCATGCAAGAAAAGCTATTCTCAGATGGGAAATTCTCTATATGCCATGCTTTCCCATGTGCATAACAAATACAAGACTGACAGTGCAAAAATAGAGGCACATACCTTCGATTGAATATATGTGAAGACAAACAAGTTTAAAAGTAAAAAGTTAAACGTCATCGTAAGAGGTAAATAAGGTAAAGTCTGCATACGAGTCAAGTGGCCCATCACCACATTTTTACATCACCGAATTCGGTTCAAATTCCTCCGCGGGCGTTGACAAGTTATTAAGAATGTTGTTTTAACAATTGTTTTGCTTGAAGGTAAAAAAGTTCTTGGAAGCCAAAACTGTTTTCTTCTCCGTTATTGGGTTCTCGATACGTTGCTGTTTAGCAATCGACTTTAACAAGATTTCCCTTTCCAGTATCATGTTTTTACGTAGCTTTAAGTCATAAAGAGTCGAATTTGGGCGAATATTTAATCTGGTTCACTATTTCTTGTAAAACCTAAATTGAGCTGAATTAAAAATACCTACCGCGCGATGTCAGTTATAAACGGCTGGAAACGTTCGTGGAATACGACCCGTGGGAACTGAACTGTAGGATATGGAACAGTCTTCCAGTGTCCTGACTGGTGAATTGCACAAGGCATGGGATTAAAAAGTATTCTTCAGATTTTACGTGTCAGTCAGTCGTGTGCAAATTTTAATAACCTTTTAAATTAGTTTTTATTTTTACTAACTTCCATGCAATAATGCAGACATAATATTACACTGATGTATATCAGTTGATTGTGCCTTGGTTTTGTCTAATCAAGAGTATCTTTTCGACAGAAGCAAAACACCAGCCTCAGCAACTTTGAAGATGCTCCGATTAACTGCGTGTTGGGTTCAACCGTTGTCTTCAACAGCAACCCAAGTCGCCAGTGCGGCTTTCTTTCTCCCGGCATGTTTAACTGTTGCCGCGTGTGTAATTTAGATCATTCCACGTGCGTCAAAAACTTTCCAAACGATTACTACGGAGTCAAACCTCACTGTTATAGAGGATCGTACAAGTGCATGTGCAAATGTCTCGAAAAGCACAATGTCCCGGAGAATTATTACCAATGAGCAAGAGAGTAGAGCTAGGGCTCAATAAAAACTGGTTTTTAGCTTTGTCAGTCGGCACACAAACCAGTTTGCTGTAAATGTATTTCTGTTGCGTTAGTGTATACTATTTTCATGGCAGGTGAAGCGCTGTAAATAATGTTGTGGAACTAAGTAACAGAATGCAATAAATAACAAATGCGTCTCCTAAAAGTTATTTTCATGTTTCCGTAAATTTGAACGTCTTGTTTTAAATGCCATAACTGTAATGTAAGGTAACGTAATTCAGGTCAATATTTCTGTCTGATACTAATGTAGCAATAGTTCGTCAAAATATCGGAAAACTGGCAGCTTTGAAGTTAGTCCATCTTTACCAAATGACTCCTTAAGGTAATTTCTCTGAAATAAAAGTGACAGTAGATTTTTGTTCAAACTTTGTCCACTGAATATTTGTCATATGATAACTTCCATTTTGAAATAAAAAAGGGGGGTGCCCAAGCTCTTTAAGCGAGCAGCGAGGCATTGAAAATGCTCCATTTTGGCGTTATTTAATGCTTATTATAAGAGCGCATTCCCAGTAATTGGAAAATCCTTGTGAGCCCAGACTCATAAGAACACGCGTTGAACTACAGTCAATACATTGTGTCGGACACAAATAAACATTTTAAGTTTGATTCAGACAGAAAGCTAAATCCTTGATTAAAACTTTGAACCAAATTTTTTGACGTGGTTACTAAACTGCAAAATAGAAAAGACCACAGTGTATCTGCTATTTTTCTCGTTTTTTCAATTTTCAGCAATAGAAATTAGATCAGTCTTTTCTCACACAAAGCTTATGATTAGTTGATTACAATGACTGGAAAAAATTGGGGTGCCCGTGCTCGTTGGTGAGCTAGAGCCATTTTTCAACTGACAGAGCTCAATATCAGGGCAAATCCGTCATGTTTTCGATATGCGCGTGACGAGCGCGCGCTAATGACGCCATAAATTATGCGCAGTAAGGATGCGCGATGCAAATGTGAGGAATGACCTTAATCTATCTCAATTATCTTATCAAGTTATCGCTAATGCTACATCCGATAGCATCTCATTACCCTTGTATAAATTGTTTTCTTGAAATACTTTCGATAAGGTAATAAAAAGAAACGTTTTGAGTTTATTCTTGAAACCCAGTCTTCCGCAGATTGTGGATATAGACCAATTTTCAAATTTTGTTACTTAAAGAGTGTAGAAGCAACGAACTTCAAACTCGGTGACTTTTCCTAAAATATGGGTATAAGATTTCACTGTTGTCATCTTGAAATATTTTTGTTAACTGTTTTGTTGATGTATGAGCCGTTGTAAACATCATCACGGCGGATCGAAAATGGTGTCTGTTTTGAAATAATGACGCCATTTCTACGTCATATGACGCCAGCATTCTATGTTACGGGTACCAAAAATTTTTTTTGGAACCCCGCCCCTCGTCACCTCGTTAATACGGCCAGAACGTTTTTGTCCCGGCGCAACGCCCATACATTAAGCAATACCCTGAGCATACTAAGTGTTGCAGAGCGTAGTCCTTAAAAACTACCCTCCACAGAAATGGGTTAAAGTTAAGCTACTGGGGCCAAAATTTCCTCCGCCAGATTATTTCCTCCTTGTTCTTCCGTCGAATAATTTCATCTAATTCTCTTTGTCTATTTTGAACCGCAGTAATGAACTATTCTTAGTTCATAGTCGGCTGTATATATACAAACCGTACTTGCATTCCTGTGACACAGTCTTACACGTGTACATAGTCTGAAGCTATATATTAAGATATCAGGTACTCTTAACTCATTGCTAGTACAATATATCGATTAGAGAGTCGACAAATATCCAAAACAACTGTCTGGTCAAAATATGTGAAAACTCACATGTACAAATAAACAAAATATATAATTCATCAATTTTTGAAACGCTGAGAGGCAGCTTCATCCATTAAGGATTGCAATTGAACACACGGCGAAGTCTAACTTCTTATGACAGGGGCGTAGCAAAGGGGGGTTCTGGGGTGTCCGTGACTCTCCCCTCCCCCCTTTTTTTTCCTTTTGTAAGCCTTTTCAAACCAAGCAACCTACAACAGGCGGCAAAAACAACATGACAATCTGTGAGTACCCACACCATGAGACAGTGACCCCCCGTCCCCCTTTGATAAATCCTGGCTACGCGCCTGCAAGAGAAAGAAATGGAATAGCACGCTATCATTTGTTGATGTAGTTTTTAATGTTTTCCTTTCAGTTATTTAGCTAGCCTTTGTTTTCCTTCCCCAAAGTGGAAATGTTCTAAAATCCAAGTCCACAAATGAAAAACAAAACAAAACAAAACAAAAACAAAACAGAAACAAGAACAAGAACGAAAATAACAACAAATTCTAATTAATTGTTGTATTTTTAATCTTTTCCTGTTCGCAGACGTCAAACCAGATTGAGAATAACCCCATTCAATGCCAGAAATCTGGGGAAATTGAAATCAGCAACCAAGTGTATCTGGCAAACTGTTTCTTCTTCTGCTGCCGTGAATGTAACAAGGCGTTCTACAACTGTGTTCATACAGTTCCAAAAGACTACTGTTTGAAAGTAGCTTCTGACTGTGGTGGAAAATGCGCGAAGGACAGTTCGTTGAACATAACAGTTAAGGGGATCTAATTCGGACTTCATCTTTGTTTGGCACACCTCAAAAGGTCCAAAGCTTGAGATTTTGGGATAACTTCTAGGGTATTGAGCCGAAAAAAAATAGGACAGGAGAGAATGAGTTACTTTTGGCATTGGTACTTCTAAGGGGTGAAAAGAATCTCAAGTCACGCCCACAAAACAGGATCTTGGTACCTCTTAGTGTTTTTCTAAATTTCCGACGAGATTCCCAGTTCTTTTAATATGGGAGCTCGCCCTCCGCTGCGGCGGATCCAGGAATTCCTGGAAGGGGGAATTTAATAAATTTAGACGCCATCGACGTGGATGGCCCCGTACATGTAAGGTTGAGTCACTGTTAGAATTAAGCTTGTGGAGAATTACCGTTTCTTCTGCTCTCATAATTCAAAATCCTATTAATTAACGATTTGTCTACTACAACTTCATTCAAGTAAATATATATACCGATTGTCTGTACTGAAAGGATAGCAAAAAGGTAATCAGATCAAAGATGAAATGTATTCAAGGCGATACAACACTAACAAGGCTTTTATTCTCCCTTAATTAATACAGAAGGAGGACTTTCACACTAATTATGATGTAACGAAGCCTCAACTTTTGATAATTTTAAAAATATTAATCTCCAAGCTTACGCCTGTAAAAATACACTTAGCAACATCGCCTTATGACCACCCTGTTACTTACAAAAACTAGGTTAAGCAAAGCTCGACGACAAAGACACCGAGGCACGTCTTTTATACAAAGGTTTAATGCGCAGCACAATAGCTATGTACGTGCGTTGTAAATCTTGGTACATTTCGTTGCCGTTCTCTGCAAACAGCAACGTGGAATCGAATGGCCACGTTCTGGGTATTTTGGAAAACGTGAGCCAAGACAGCTGGTTTTTCGAATTTTCTTTTCTGTTATAATAAACAGATCTAAATGAATGAAGAAACAAAACACAAACCGCGGTGATAGCGGTATGACCGCTAAAAAGCGGTCACACCTCAGCCATTGCGGATCACGTTACTTCCGCGGGTCATGATATTAAATGGGACAATTTTGATATCTTAGCGACTGGTAGGTCAGATATACATTGTAAAATTAAGGAAACATTGTTAATTCGTGATTTAAAGCCAGCCTTGAATGAAAACGTTGGCAGTGAAAAACTTTTTCTTTACTAACATTTTGTATTGTTATTATTATTATTGTAATTTTTTTTTTCTCTCTCCCGCAGACTCATCTGTTTGTTATTAGCTATTAGTCTTGTTACATATTATTAGATACCAGTCTTTTTCTTTTTCTTCGCGTTTAAATTTCGATTGTAATCTAGTTAACGATCACTTCTGAAGATGTATGTTGTACATACGAAACGTCAAGGAAATTAACTTTGTTTAACATGCGTTTTGGTTCCATGTTTATCACCGCGGTTTGAGTTTTGTTTCTTCTAAAGCTACGATGGCCAAGGAAAAAGAGTGAAAATGAATGAAATTTTAAGATTAATATTTTGCTAAGCGTAGCCCTTGGCGTCGCGGTCGTCACTGCTTAAGCTCCCTTATAATTTTATTGTCCGTAGGTGGTTGCTTTGACAACAAGTGTCCAGGTTACAAGTGATGTGCCATAACATACCAACATATATCTGACATAAAATTTCAAACTGCCAAATTCACTCCAAAATGCTTGAATACTTTAAATGTTTCTTGGCATAGAGGAATAAAATATCAAACTGCTTTGAAAGTCAACCTATGGGACATAACAATCCAGGTTATAACCAATGAGTGTCCCCGACCTTTGAGCCTCTGTTCGGGAAGAAGTCCGCGCTCTTTGCGCGGAAATGGAGCCTAACCTAGCAAATTTTATACACAAGCATGACTAAGCGCTCCATGCTATTTACCGGAAACACTAAGGCCACGTCCACTCGTATCCGTTTTTGTTTGAAAACGGATATTTTTTTCTTCGGTTGGGCCTTTTGTCCAAACGTATCCGGCGAAAACGGTCACCAAAAACGCATCCTTTCAAAAACGCTCTTCAGAGTGGAGATTTTGAAAAACGCCATTTTGCTGTACTCGTATGGACGTATGAAAACGGAGGTTTTTGAAAACGATTACGTCACGGTGTTGGATCCAGCCTAGCCCGAGCACGCGATGAGACAAAATCAACATGGTGGAGAGAGGCATTGCTACTCTCTCACTGCCTACTTGGGCTTCTTGCAAGTATCATGGCAAGGTTTCAGTCACATTTTGCGATGTTAGATGTGCAAGGCGATTATGCAAGAAGACGACGCAACATAATCGTCTTTCACTGCCGTTTTAAAAAACAGGAGGCGTCAAACGATTGAACAGAGGTCGACAAGCAAGGGTTCGAAGATTTTGGGTTCGTCTAGGACGTACGAGTGCTTGGTGAGACAACTTTGTTGACCAAGTAGTTACGCCGGAGGAGTGGAGGAAGAATTTTAGAATGAGTCAAGGCTCTGTCTGCAAATTTCCGGAAGAACGTAGACCACACATTGAGGGCAAGGATACCATAATGAGGTCACCAGTGAGTGCGTATGCTCTCATCAAAAGATGGTACCATTTTCAGTCATTGTTGCGTTTTCGGACGGGCATAAACGATTCAGAAACGCAACATGTGGACGCAGATATTTTTTGAAACGGAGGGGAAAAAAATCTCCGTTTTCAAACAAAAACTGATACGTGTGGCAGGGCCTAACAAATTCTTAAAATGAAGACAGATTGACAAATAATTAGTCGAAAAAATATCATTACATATTTCCTAAACATTCTTGAAAAGCAAACGTCTTCGTTTTAAAGCCTATTTACAATGTTCAACCTCGTTCTCATGGCCTTTGCACTACTTGGTGGCCGGTCGCGCCGGTTGTACACTGTTTTCCTCTCTTTCGATCTAGAAATGGAATTATCCTACAGTTCTATACTAAAGATCATATAGTGGAAAGCGCTAAGTCAGTCCGTGATAAAAACATGGTACGGTATTCGAAACCAGTACGTCAGAACTGAAGCAACAGTCGTTTTGGTTTAGTGGAAAAAGTCTTCGTCATCTGAAATAAGAAAGTAAAAGAGGAAAATAAGGGAACAATTTAAATAATAGCCCAGACGAAATGATAAATATGAACACTGGAGTTCAAATTGTTTCTTAATTCTTTCTTACCTCAGAAAATGAGATCAAAAGTCTCAGACACAAAAGGTCCACACAATGAATTAAGATCCCTTCAATATAACCCTTGAGACTTATTTAAAATTATTTTTCTCCGGTTTTGCGGTTTTAAGTTTGCGTTGCATTGTGTTACATGTACATGCAACAGATATACTCAACATCCCTTCAAGTATGATTATAAATTTAAATAGGTATGTGAAACATGCACAAAGTTTAAAACCAAAAACTCAAAAGTTTAAAAAAAACTTTTGAAAAAGTCGAAAGTGCACTCTCGATTTTTCAAAGAGCAATATGCATACGTTATTTCACACTTTTCAGTGTGTTTGGTAAGCCATAAAATGTGGTAGTTACTCTCATAACAACCAGGCATTCAGTAATAACGAGACTCATCTGAAATATCTGTTCTTAGCTGACTGAAACTCTGATAAAAATTTCGAGAAAGAATTTATGATACACTTTAATCGATCAAGGTTTTGGGCGTTTTTGAATTGAACTTACAGCGTAAAGACGTTTATTCCTTTCCACCGAGGTCCAAGGTTACGTCATCGCCAACAAGCATAAATGGAGCCCAGTGCTTGACGTCACTGAAGCGTTCGGATTCTCTGAGGCATTTCCTGGCCAGGTTGATGGCTTCACTGGCTCTCTTTCCTTCCAGCAAATGCTGGTAAAAACAACTCATGAACTCCAGTGTAGCTTCGTCGTCAATCGCCCACAGTGAAACCAGCACAGACCGCGCACCAGCACCAAGAAAAGCCCGGGTTATGCCCACCACGCCTTCAGCCTTAATATCTCCGTGAGCAATGTGGCAGCAACTCAGCACAACCAGCCGAGCGTGAAGCTGCATATTCAGCACATCTTCCATTGTTAGCATGTAGTCTTCTTTCTTTGGAGCGTTGTAGGGTCTTTCGGGACTTGGAGGGTTTGGTGACAAAGCGATTTCACCAGTCTCCATGCTTCCATGTGCTGCAATATGTAATCAAGGGAGCCGAGGCGAGCCGTCCCATCACTTCCGCTTTTGTTGCTTCTTTGCCAACAAGAGGAGTGACATTTAGAATCTTTCCAATCATTTGTACTTCCTTCTTGGCGAATTCAAGTTGCTCCAAGCGTCTTTTTCCTTTCCTTTTAATTTCAGCTACCCAAGGATCTCCAACGAGTAGTACCTTGCCGTCACTACAGTAACGTTCGGAGGATTCTGCCATCAGTTTCAAAATGGACAGCGAAGGAATCAGTCTTACTGTGAAGGATTCGCACAAGAACTTCGAACAGTGATCACGAAATGCAGAGAAAGGAGCCAAGAGAATCGGTCCATCGGGAACAATGATCAGCTCAGAACCTTCAATTAAATCCGAAATTGGATTAATGATCAGTTCATAAAGGTTTTGTAAGGGACTGCTTTTGCTGTGTGAAATCTTTCCGTCTTCTTCACACCTCTTCTGGACCAGATCCTTAACTGTTGGCTCCTCCACGGCACGATTCTCGCACTGAACATTACGATTAACCCGAATTTCGTCATAAGCATTTTTTGTCAAAGAATGAAGAGATTTGAACACATCTTCCTTTAAATATGCGTTGCTAATTTCCTTTCGTCGAAAGAGTACAGGCCCTTCTTTTTGCAGCACCCAGAAGTTGAGTTCTCTTGCACCAGCGGCTATGAAAACCGTTTGGGTCGTAATGCTACTTATAGTTTTCACAACGTCGCTTTGTTTGACACTTGGCTGAGGAAGGGTAAACTGAACACCATACTGGGACATCATCAGGTCCATCAGGGCTTGTGCGCGACCTCGCTCAGCCGTGAGAAGGGCTTCAGTAATCTTTTTTTGCTTTAACAAAACTGTCACTAACGCAATGTACACTTCATCATTTTGATAATGTAGGCTAATTTTCCATTCATCATCATTGGGCTGAAGAAGATTCCTTACGGCATCATACTGTTCCACAGATAGTTTATAAAAATCTTCGGATCCACACAAATCACCCAGGGAGTGATAAGCTTCGCCAAGATTGCCATAAGCGCGTCCCTGTCCCACTGTGTCCCCCGATTCTTTGGCAATACCAAGATGTTGTTCGTGGTACTCTATGGATTTTTGGAAATCACCGAGAGAGAGGTAAACAACGCCAAGATTCCAATAACAATTGCCTTCCACATCTTTGTCTCCGATATCTTTGGCAATTCCAAGACAGATCTTGTGGTATTCTATGGCTTTTTCTCTTTTCCCTAGAGAGTCACAAACGTTGCCAAGATTTCCATAAGCGCGTGCTTCCCCTGCCCTGTCTCCAATCTCTTTGGCAATATTAAGACGCAGTTGGTAGAAATCCGAGGCTTTTTCGAAATCACCGAGAGACAGATAACAACTGGCAAGATTGCCAAGAGCGTCTCCTTTTCCAGCCTTGTCTCCCAGTTCTTCGGCTTTTTTAAGACGCTTTTCGATATTTTCTTTAGCTTTTTCAAAATTGCCGAGTGAGAAGTAGACATTGCCAAGATTGCCGTAACAGCTTCCTTCGCCTAACCTGTTCCCCGCTTCCTCGGCTAAACGGAGAGATTTCTCGTGGTTTTTCATTGCTTTGTTGAAATTGCCGAGCAGGCGATAATCAATACCAAGATTTCCATAGGCACGTCCTTCTCCGGCTTTGTCACCCAATTCTTTGGCTGTTTTAAGTTCTAGCTTGTGGTAGTTCTTGGCTAACTGAAATTTTCCGGTTGACCTATAAGCACTGCCAAGATTTGCAAAGGCATTTCCTTCTCCAAGCCTGTCTCCAATTTCTTTGGCAATACCAAGACTCAGGTTATGGTGATCAATGGCTTTGCTGAAATCACCGAGAGAGTGATAAGCGTTGCCAAGACTTAGATAGGCGCTTGCTTCTCCAACACGGTCTCCCAATTCTTTGGCAACACTTAGACGTAGTTGATGGCACTCTAGAGCTTTGTCCACAAGACCTTGAGAGTCATACACATTGCCAAGATTTCCATAAACTCGTCCTTCTGAAGCTCTGTCTCCGAGTTCTGCGACAATATTAAGACTTGACTTGTAAGACGTTATGACGTCGTTGAAACTACCGAGAGAGAAGTATGCACTGCCGAGATTGCAATGTGCTCGTCCTTCTCCAGCTCTGTCTCCAATGTCTTCGGCAATTTTAAGATCTAGCTGGTAGTAGTCCTTGGCTTTTTTGAAATCACCGCGACGAAGACACGCATTGCCAAGGCTTCCATAAGCGCGTCCTTCGCGAGCTTTGTCTCCCACTTCTTTGGCAATGCTGAGACCCAGTTGGTAGAAATCTGTGGCTTTTTGGAAATCACCGAGAGATAGATAGTCATTTCCCAGGCTGACACACGCACCGCACTCTGCAGCCTTGTCTCCAGCATCTTTAGTGAAACTAAGATACAGTTTGTGGTACTCTGCAGCTTTTTCAAAATTACTGAGAGAGAAATACGCTCTGCCTAGGCTGCTATAAGCGCGTCCTTCCCCATTTTTGTCTCCCACCTCTGTGACGATGCTAAGACGCTGCTGGTAGGAATCTATGGCTTTTTGGAAATCACTAAGAAAGAAATAAGCATTGCCAAGGCTGTCATAAGTACGACCCTCCGCAGCTTTGTCACCCTTTTCTTTGGTAAAACTGAGATACCGCTGAAAATACTCTGTGGCTTTGGTAAAACGCTTAAGGGCGTAATACGCGAGACCAAGGCTGTTACAAGCGCGCCCTTCACTAAGCCTATCTTCGATGTCTTTGCTTATAGCGAGGTACTTCTGATGGTACTCTACTGCTTTGTTAAAATCTCTAAGGGAGTAGTGCCGGTCACCAAGGCTGCGACAAGCGCGCCCTTCTCCAAGCCTGTCTCCGATTTCTTGGGTGATAGTAAGATACTGCTGATGGTACTCTACTGCTCCTTTCAAATCTCCACGAGAGAGACAATCATTGCCCATGATGGCGTAGGCCATTCCTTCCCTGGCTCTTTCTTCTTTTTGTTTCTCAGCTTCATCACCACATGTGGCCTTCGCATTCGTACACATTTTTCTTGTTTTCAACAATTTCTCATTCCCAGGGTCGTTCTTTCTTACGTTAAGGCATTGATGTCTATAATACTGGCAACAGCTTAATTTAGCCTGAAAGGTTGCTGTGCTCTGTCTTCTATTTTCTAACCAAAATTCGAAGACAAAGTTTGATATGATGTATATTTTTTTGCAGCTTACACAAATTCTTATATTTGTTTTGTGTCTAAGGATACTGCTAATCCCTGATCACACCAGTTAATGGCTTCTTCAAAGAGATTCAGCTTCACACAGGAACTTGCTCCTGATAAAAAAAGGACATGCCAGTAGTGAATAAACGGGATGGACGCACTTAAAAAAAACCCTGTTACACGTCTTCTAATTTGACCTTTGTAAACGAACAGTAGTTTTTTTTCTTTTGTTTTTGTTTGGATCATCCGTTTAGGGGCAAACTATTGTTAAGCGTTTTTCATCCGGCTGAGGTCTTCCAACCTCCCTCTGTACCTGGAAGAGAAATACTTTGCCGGGTTGGTATAAGTTGCCCACAAAGGACTAATTGTGAATTGGGTTCCCGTTCGCCTGTCGTGTCGCTCGACATAAACAGGCGTAGTCGAAGGAAGGATTAGTAGGGACTTTAAGATATGGCACGGCTAAGCTGTAGTACGGCGGCAGATAGTGAAGATCGCTTCCGGTGACGTCATGACGAGCGTACCAGTAGGGCTTTCCCGCCGTAGCTATAGCCTTGTTTTCTACTGCGGGAAAGTGCCTGGTTTCACGTACTCTTCACTACGTGAGTATAAGCCTGCTGTCTATTTCTCATTTTAACGCTTTTTTCACTGTTTGAACAGCCTATTTTGAAGATAAAGTTGTCAATCATAAAAATCACTTCTAAGATCATTGTTTCTTTGTCATTTGTACAGAAAATTTGAACGATTTTAACCCCTACCGCGAGATGATCAATTCAGTCATATTAGTATCGGGCCGAACAGCCGTAGATAACAAAGCTTCGTATGTTCTAATCTGAGCTATAATTGTTAATTACTGTTCAAAATGTATTTTATTTTAAACGAACGTTTTGTATTTTCGGGCTTATCACGTAATCGTTGTACGAACAACCTGTTCGTGTTGAAATCGAGCTTTTTATATCAGAGTTTATATTTTGCTTTGTGGTTGAGATTACAGGCGGTTCTATCAAGTTCTAAAAGGCAAATCTTAGTTCTGGGAGATGTAAGATGGATACAGGAGAAGGAAGTCATTGTCATTAATCAAGCCCATTTCGTATGAAAGTAAAATGATCTCTGTTTTCCTTGAAAGTAGTCATTTTTGTAAAGACACGTAGAGACTGCACATACCGTTGCCGTACAGCAAAATCTTAATCATTTGAGTTTGGCGGGTAAAACACCGTTGTCAGCCTAGTCCCTCACGGCCAAAGTAGCCGTAGTAGCACTTCGCCGTGGCGTATCTTAAAGTCCCTAGTATAGGAAATAGCACGGTAACTAGGAATATTTGGGATATATACCGCGAGTGATATTTCAAAATTCCCTAAAATATCACGAGTGAGTGAGCGGCGAGTGATACTAAATTTTGGGGAGTTTTGAAATATCACAAGTCGGTATTTGTCCCAAATACCCCGAAGTGCTATTCTTTGTTTATACTACAAGGCAAAGAAGTTTCGCATTTTATGTGACACTCTTATTTTTATTTAGTCACGCGCGATTGATTGGCTTTACAACAACATTTGATTAAACATGTGATCACTCAAACATCACACACATCACACAACTGTGATGAAACTGTACTCGAATGTCTGTAAATCTCAGTTCTAAAGAGTGAAGTTTTTTAACAGGTTTATCAACCAAAGTTTAACAATCATCTGCAATCGATTCTGCCTGTGGAACATTGCACCTCGGCTTGTAACAATAATTGAAGGTCATCTTTTGTCTTCGCCAGGGAAATATAAACGGTAGAAAAAATAATCAAAAGTGGAATAAGTGTTATTCACATAGATTGAAATCAGCTTGTAGACCAAATTTGATTTTATAACGCAGTAAACTCAAATTCTTGAACTGCGCTTTGTTTCATAAGAAAAAAGAAAACTTAAAGACTTACCTGTCTCAATTGCCTTTAAGTAAGTTGAATTAAATTGCCTTCCAGCCTTTGCATCACAAAGCGCTTCAGAATATTTCCCTTTTAAACATCAACAAAAAAGCGTAAGTAAAATAACCTGTAACATTCCACCTACAACCAAATAAGATAAATTAAAGATATCATTATTACCAAAAAGAAATGTTACATAAAATAAAGGCATAAGCATACTGAATTCTTTGAAGATAGCACTGACAAGCTTGCCGTAAATAAATGTATTCAATTTTTGATTCGACATTTAACATTTTCTCCCTCTGTCAGTCTTTCTCCTTCCCTGAAGAATGTATTTTCATACCATATTTTCATGGAGCGTGTCGTTATTGTAAACCTTCAGTATACAATAACGAAAGAAGCATCACATGCACCAAGGCCAGCTTTCTCTTAATATAAATCTAGGTATACTGTGAGTATTTTTCAGAATACTGAAATATGCAGATACATGTTCCGGCTCCCAAGCAAACCATTGCATCGTATCCTTGCTGACTGACATTCGTACAACAGCAATATGTTTAAAACACATGCATACAGAATAAACGCTTACCTAAACTGAAATGTGCTGTTGCCCTGTTCGTATACAATATGGCATTCAATTGGTCATCACTACACTTTACATCGATTCCTTTAGTAAAGAAGTCAACGGCCCTGTTAAATTCATTTTTGTTCAATTCAACTTCGCCCTCCCTGTTGTACAAGTCTGCATTTGCTGGAAGAAAACAGCAAAAACATCTTTTTAAAACATGTTAAATAAACATTTTGGTCACAGCAAGGCCTATTGACAATTAAGAAAGAAGCATTGCATTGAGTTAGTTGTGACACTTCATGACGGGACGCAGGAAACTTCTACTGGAAGTACCGCAGAAAAATGGTAGGAAATTTTCCTAGCATTCCTTATGTACTCTCACTAGGGTTCTTCGTCTTTCGGCCAGGGAAGGCGTCATAATCTCTTTCAGGGGCATGTCGATGATATTAAAAAAAAAACAAACAAAAAAAAAAACAGAAAACGCCGATGGAATATGAGGCAAGCTTTAAAATGAAGCCACGATATTAATACTGCTTTAAAAGTAAATAGTGCGTTCGAGTGATTCCCGATGCTTTCAAATGATGGCGGACTCCACCAACGCCAATAATCTGCAACAAAACAAGGCCATTATATATCGGATCACGTCTAAACACACGTGAAAAAAGACTTGGGCAGTAAAAAAAAAGTGAGCGGACAAGACCGGGGAATGCCGATAAATCAAGTAATCCCGCAAAGATGAACGAATTACGCAACATGAACCTTCCTCTGCTTCTCCCCCTGAACCAAGTTCAGATCTACAAACTGAACTTAAAGATAACAAAGTGCCTACGAATGGATGTTGAGCGCGGCGAGCAGACGTAAATGTCTTGTTTACCCAATGAAGGCCATCACAATAAACTCTGAGCTTGCATCGAGATGCTTGTCCGGGCGTAAAGGAGCGTTTGATTAATCAATCTAACACAGATCTTAAGGAATAAAAACCCAGCTGATCTGGAATACTTGTCTGAGTATATTGTTGGCAGTGGGAGCCACGTGCAGTATTATCATGCTCGGCAATTGAAGTTATTGTGTAGAAAATATCGCACAATTACACAGCCGAGGGCAAAACAAACAAACAAACAAACAAACAAAGCGCGAGATGAAACTTAGTACATGGAGCTAAGATAGATTGTCAGTGCTTTAGTAGACCACGCACGGCTACCAGTAGCTTGGCCAATCGCTTCGCCAATAGCTCGGACACGCAACGAATCGTAAAAGTCCGTAAGTAACGACCTGCGAAAGAAGTGAGCCCACCCCCTATCCCCTGAAAATAGAGGAACTAAGGTTCAAAAGTATAATTATTTTTCCAATCAATAACCTAAATAACGTACGATAAACTGATGACGATTCAACTAGGGAAGGTATAGCTTATTCCAGGAGGCGTCATGAAGCGCCCTGGTAAAAAAAAAAACCGCAAAATTTCATCAAGTTACAAGAAGATACTAACAGGACCTTGTCTCAAAATTGAAATTACTAAAATTGACAACTTTGCATCATTTTTAACAGGAACGCATAAAAAGAACGTTTAATCAAATTGAAATTAAAAACTCGACCAGAGTAGTTAAATATTTATAAAGCAGACTAACGTAACAGTGCATCATAATTAGTAAAAATAGTTAAAGTATCTTACATCATGGTCTACACATAAAGTGCCCATCCATGTGCCAGCAACATAAATTTGAACTGGATTGAAGAATTTCTAAACGATTTACAAGAGCTCAGTGTTTTTACGAATTACACCCACAGCCTTAGAGGAACACAGCCCTGTTCTCATAAAATTTAAAAAACAACAACAACAACAACAAAAACACCAGGAAGAGATAATTACAGTAGAAGTCATTTGTGTTCCCTCATGGGGTTAGAGATTCTCGCCCAAATCAACTTTCTTTTCTCTCGTAAGCTCTCGCGCGTTTAGAGATGCGCCACACTCGCGTTTTAGGTGCATGGATCCCAACCAGTGCTGACTTAACTTTTTAAAGATGCTACTTTTAGCCCTCCGCCAAATCTACACACGTGTATTTCACTTGTGGAAAACTATCGATTTCCACAGTGTTTGGGTTGGAGATTCTCGTCACACTTTCTTTTCGCTCGTAAGTTCTCGCGCGTTTAGAGATGCGCCACACTCGCGTTTTAGGTGCGGGGATCCCCACCAATGCTTACCTAACATTTTAGAGATGCTACTTTTAGCCCCACTACCCCCAAATCTACACACGTGTATTTAACTCGTGGAAGTCCATCGATTTGGACAGTGCTTGGGTTGAATATTCTCGCCCACATTAACTTTCATTTCTCCCATAAGTTCTCTTGCGTTTAGAGATGCGCCACACTCGCGTTTTAGGTGCGGAGATCCCAGCCAATCCTTACCTAACTTTTTAAAGATGCTGCTGTTAGCCCTCCCCCAAATCTACACACGTGGATTTCACTTGTGGAAATCTATCGATTTGGACAGTGCTTGGGTTGAATATTCTGGCCCATATTAACTTCCATGTCTCCCGTAAGTTTTCGCCCGTTTAGAGATGCGCCACACTCGCGTTTTAGGTGCGAGTATCCCAACCAATGCTTACCTAACTTTTTAAAGGTGCTACTTTTAGGCCTTTCCCAAATCTACACACGTGTATTTCACTGGTGAAATTCTATGGATTTGGACAGTGTTTGGGTGAGAGATTCTCGTCACTATCAACTTTCTTTTCTCTCGTATGTTTTCGCGCGTTTAGAGATGCGCCACAGTCGCCTTTTAGGTGCGGGGATCCCAACCAATGGTTACCTAACATTAGAAAGATGCTACCTTTAGCCCTGCCCCAAATCGACACACGTAAGTTTTTTACTGGGGAGCAGGGATGGCGCAGTGGTGAGAGCGCTCGCCTCCCACCAATGTGTCCCGGGTTCAATTCACGGACCCGGCGTCATATGTGGGTTGAGTTTGTTGTTGGTTCTCTTCTCTGATCCGAGAGGTTTTTCTCCGGGTACTCCGGTTTTCCCCTCTCCTCAAAAACCAACATTTCTCAAATTCCAATTCGATCCTGGAATGCACGGACATTTCTGAACGAGTTCTTGTGAACTCCTTGGTGCTCCGTAGGTAAACAAATTACGTTTTACATTTTTTTTACATTTACTCGTAGATGTCTGTCGCTTTGGGCAATGCTTGGGTTAAAGATTCTCGCCCATTTTTATCTGTTGTCACTCGCGTGTTTTCTCGCGTTTAGCGCTGCGGCACACTCGCGTTTTTTTGTGTGGGGATCCCAAACTATGCTTACATGGCACTTCAAAAATGCTAGTTTTGGCCCTCCCCCAAATCTACACAAGTGTATTTCACTTGTGGAAGTCTATCGATTTAAACAGTGCTTGGGTTAGATGTTCTTTCCGAAGTCAAGTTTTTTTTCTCCCGCGTGCTCTCGCGCGCTTAGAGATACGCCACACTCGCGTTTTAGGTGCAGGAATCCCAACCAATGCTTCCCCTAACTTTTTAAAGATGCTACTTTTAGCCCTCCCCCAAATCTACACACGTGTATTTCACTTCTGGAAGTCTATCGATTTGGACAGTGCTTGGGTAAAAGATTGTCGCCACTATCACCTTTCTTTTCTCTCGTAAGTTCTCGCACGTTTAGAGATGCGCCACACTCGCGTTTTAGGTGCGCGGATTCCAACCAATGCTTACCTAACTTTTTAAAGGTGCTACTTTTAGCCCTCCCCCAAATCTACACACGTGTATTTCACTTGTGGAATTCTATGAATTTGGACAGTGCTTGGGTCAGAGGTTCTCGCCTATATCAACTTTCTTTACTCTCGTAGGTTCTCGCGCAGTTAGAGATGCGCCTTCCTCGCGTTTTAAGTGCGGAGATCTGAACCAATGCTTTCTTAACATTTTAAAGGTGCCACTTTTAGCCCTCCTCCAAATCTACACACGTGTATATTTTTTGTGGAAGTCTGTCGCTTTGGACAATGCTTGGGTTAAAGATTCTCGCCCATTTACATCTTTTTTTCACTCGCGTACTTTCGCGCGTTTAGTGATGCGGCAAGTCGCCTTTTTTGTGTGGGGATCCCAAACTATGCTCAAAAGGCCTTTTAAAAATGCTAGTTTTGGCCCTCCCCCAAATCTACACACGTGTATTTCACTTCTAGAAGTCTATAGATTTGGACAGTGCTTGGGTTAGATATTCCATCCCATGTCAATTTTCTTTTCTCCTGCGTGTTCTCGCGCGTTTAAAGACGAACCACACTCGCGTTTTAGGTGCAGGGATCCCAACCTATGCTTGCCTAGCTTTTTAAATATGCTACTTTTAGCCCTCCCCCAAATCTACACGCGTGTATTTCACTTGTGGAAAACTATCGATTAGCGCAGTGTTTGGGTTGAAGATTCTCGCCCATATGAACTTTCTTCTCTCTCTTAAGTTATTGTGCATTTAGAGATGCGCCACACTCGCGCTTTAGGTGCCGGGATACCAAAAAATGCTTACCTAACTTTTTAAAGATGCTACTTTTAGCCTTCCCGTAAGTATAGAGCCGTGTATTCCACTTGTGGAAGTCTGTCGCGTTGGACAGTGCTTGTGTGAGAGATTCTCCCCACTATCAACTTGCTTTTTTCTCGTCAGTTCTTGCGCGTTTAGAGATGCGTGACACTCGCGTTTTAGGTGCGGGGATCCCAACCAATGCTTTGTTAACTTGTTAAAGATGCTACTTTTAGCCCTCCCCAAAATCTCCACCTGTGTATTGTGCTTGTGGAAGTTTGTCGCTTTGGACAATGCTTGGGTTAAAAATTCTCAGCCATTTATATCTTTTCTTCACTCGCGTGTTTTCGCGCGTTAAGCGATGCGGCACACGCGCGTTTTTTGTGTGGGGACCCCAAACTACGCTTACAAGGCTCTTTAAAAATGCTAGTTTTGCCCCTCCCCCCCCCCCCCAAATCTTTACAAGTGTATTTCACTTGTGGAAGTCTATCGACCTGGACAGCGCTTGAAATAGATATTCTTTCCCATGTCAATTTTCTTTTCTCCCGCGTGTTCTAGCGCATTTAGAGATGCACCACACTCGCGTTTCAGGTGCGGGGATCCCAAACATTGCTTACCTAACTCTTTAAAGGTCCTACTTTTAGCCCTCCCACAAATCTACACACGTTTATTTCACTTGTAAGTCTATGGATTAGGACAGTTCTTAGGTTGAATATTCTCGCCCATGTTAACTTTCATTTCTCCCGTAAGTTCTCACGCGTTTAGAGATGTGCTACACTTGGGTTTTATGTGCATGGATCCCAGGCAATGCTTACCTAACTCTTTAAAGGTGCTACTTTTAGCCCTGCCCTAAATCTACACACGTGTATTTCATTTGTGGAAGTCTATCGATCTAAACAGTGCTTGGGTGAGAGATTCTCGCCACTATCAACTTTCTTTTCTCTCGTAAGTTTTCGCGCATTTAGAGATGCACTACACTCGCGTTTCAGGTGCAGGGATCCCAACCATTGCATACCTAACTCTTTAAAAATGCTACTTTTAGCTCTCCCGTAAATCTACACACGTGTATTTCACTTGTGGAAGTCTATCGATTTGGACAGTGCTTGGGTGAGAGATTCTCGCCACTATCAACTTTCTTTTTTCTCGTAAGTTCTGGCGCATTTACAGACGCACCACACTAGCGTTTCAGGTGCGGGGATCCCAACCATTGCTTACCTAACTCTTTAAAGGTGCTACTTTTAGCCCTTCCCCAAATCTACACACGTTTGTTTCAGTTGTAAAAGTCTATGAGTTAGGACAGTTCTTAGGTAAAATATTCTCGCCCATATTAACTTTTATTTCTCCCGTAAGTCCTCACGCGCTTAGAGATGCCCCACACACTTGCGTTTTAGGTGCGGGGATCCCAACCAATGTTTACCTAACTTTTTAAAGGTGTTACTTTTAGCCCTCCCCCAAATCTGCACACCTCTATTTCACTTGTAAAAGTCTATGGATTAGGACAGTTCTTAGGTTGAATATTCTCGCCCATATCAACTTTCATTTCTCCCGTAAATTCTCACGCGTTTAGAGATGCGCCACACTCGCGTTTTAGGTGCGCGGATCCCAAGCCATGCTTACCTAACTTTTTAAAGGTGCTACTTTTAACCCTCCTCTAAATCATCACGTGTATTTTACTTGTCGAAGTCTGTCGATTCGGACAGTTCTTGGGTGAGAGATTCTCGCCACTATCAACTTTCTTTTTTCTCGTAAGTTCTCGCGCATTTAAAGACGTACCACACTCGCGCTTCAGGTGCGAGGATCCCAAACATTGCTTACCTACCTCTTTAAAGATGCTACTTTTAGTTCTCCCGTAAATCTACACACGTGTATTTCACTTGTGGAAGTCTATCGATTTGGACAGTACTTGGGTGAGAGATTCTCGCCACTATCAACTTTCTTTCTTCTTGTAAGTTCTCGCGCATTTAGAGATGTACCACACTCGCGTTTCAGGTGCGGGAAACGCAACCAATGCATACCTAACTTTTTAAAGCTGTTACTTTTAGCCCTCTCCCAAATCTACACACGTTTATTTCACTTGTGGAAGTCTGTGGATTAGGACAGTTCTTAGGTTGAATATTCTCGCCTTTATTAACTTTCTTTTCTCCCGTAAGTTCTTACCCGTTTAGAGATGCGCCACACTCGCGTTTTAGGTGCCAGGATCCCAAGCAATGGTTACCTAACTTTTCAAAGGTTCTACTTTTAGCCCTCCGTCAAATCTAGACACGTGTATTTCGCTTGTAAAAGTTTATCGATTTGGACAGTTCTTAGGTTGAATATTCTCGCCCATATTAACTTTCATTTCTCCCATAAGTTCTCGCGCGTTTAGAGATGCGCCACACTCGCGTTTTAGGTGCGGGAAACGCAACCAATGCATACCTAACTTTTTAAAGCTGTTACTTTTAGCCCTCCCCCAAATCTACACAAGTGTATTTCACCTGGAAAAGTCTATCGATTTGGACAGTGCTTGGGTAAGAGATTCTCGACTATATCAAGTAAATTTTCGCTAGTAAGTTCTCGCGCGTTTAGAGATGCGCCATACTCGGGCTTTTGGTATTGGAATTATAAGTACTGGATTATAAGTACTGGACTTTTTAAAGATGCTAGATTTGTCCCTTTCTCAAATCTACACAAGTGCCTTTCACTTTTGGAAGTCTGTCGATTTGGACAATGCCTGGGTGAAAGATTCTCGCCCATTTAGATCTCTTTTACTCGCTTGTTTTCTCGAATTAGTTTAGAGTCCCTGGGACTCGGAAATACCGCTCAAGTTTCTGGATATCGACCCAAAGTTGGTCAAAATCACGCTTGGCGTAGCCCGGTCTCGGCGACTTTCTAGTCACCAAGTGGCTATTTTTCAGCCAGACTGCTCATAACCAAGCGTTCAAAAATTTTTCCTCCGTCCATTTCACTAAAAACCAAAGTCTTCTCGAGTTATTTTAGAGTCCCGGGACTCGGAAATATCGCCCAAGATTCTGGACATCGGCCTAAAGCTGGTCAAAATCACGCTGCGCGTAGCCCAGTCTCAGCGAGTTTCTAGTCATTAAGTGAGTTGAGGAGGGGATATATTACAACCAGACTGCCCATAACCAAGCGTTAAAAGATTTTTCTTCTGTCCCTTTCACTGAAAATTAAAGTCTTTTCGAATTAGTTTATAGTTCCTGGGACTCGGAAATATCGCCCAAGTTCCCGGTAATCGACTCAAACTAGGTCAAAATCACCCCTCGCGTAGCCCCGTCCCGGCGACTTTCTAGTCACAAAGTGGCTATATTTCGGCCAGACTTCTCATAACCAAGCGTTCAAAATTTTTCCTTTAACCATTTCACTAAAAAATCAAAGTCTTCGCGAGTTAGTTTGGAGTCCCTGGGACACGGAAAAATCGCCCAAGTTCCTAGAAATCGACCCAGTGTTGCTCAAAATCTCGCTGTGCGTAGCCCGGTCTCGGCGACTTTAAGCACTGTTGAAATCGATAGACTTCCACAAGTAAATTACACACGTGTAGATTTGGGGCAGGGCTAAAAGTAGCATCTTTAAAAGGTTAGCTATGCATTGGTTGGGACCTGAAACGCGAGTGTGGCGCATCTCTAAACGCGCGAGAACTTACGAGAGAAAAGAAAGTTGATATGGGCAGGAATCTCCAACCCGAACACTGCGCAAATCGATAGTTTTCCACAAGTGAAAAACACGTGTGTAAATTTGGGAGAGGGCTAAAAGTAGCATCTTTAAAAAGTTACATAAGCATTGGTTGGGATTCCCGCACTTAAACGCGAGTGTGACACATGTCTAAACGCGCAAGAAGTTCCGAGAGAAAACAAAGTTGATATAGGCGAGAATCTCTCAACCAAGCACTGTCCAAATCGAAAGACTTCAACAAGTGAAATACACGTGTGTAGATTTGGGGGAGGGCTAAAAGTAGCATTTTCAAAACGTTAGGTAAGCATTGGTTGCGATCCCTGCACCTAAAACGCGTGTGGCGCATCTCTACACGCGCTAGAACTTACGAGAGAAAAGAAAATTGATAGTGAAATTTACGTGTGTAGATTTGGGGCAGGGCTAGATGCAGCATCTTTAAAAGGTTAGGTAAGCATTGGTTGGGATCCCTGCGCCTAAAATGCGCGTGTGGCGCATCTCTAAACGCCCGAGAACTTACTAGAGAAAGGAAAGTTGATATGGGCGTAAATCTCTCACCCAAGCACTGTCCAAATCGATAGACTTCCAGAAGTAAAATAAACGTGTGTAAATTTAGGGGAGGGCTAAAAGCAGCATCTTCAAAAAGTTAAATAACCGTTGGTTGGGATTACGGAACCTAAATCGCGAGTGTGGCGCAGCTCTAAACGTGCGAGAACTTACGAGAGAAAAGAGAGTTGATATGGGCAAGAACGTCCAACCCAAGAACTGTCCAAATCGATAGACTTCCACAAGTGAAATACATGTGTGTAGATTTGGGGGAGGGCTAAAAGTAGCATCTTTAAAATGTTAGGTAAGCATATACTGGGATCCCCGCACCTAAAACGCGAGTGTGGCGCATCTCTCTAGGTGCGAGAACTTACGAGGGAAAAGAAAGTTGATATGGGCGAGAATTTCCAACCCAAACACTGTGCAAATCAATAGTTTTCCACAAGTGAAATACACATGTGTAGATTTGGGGGAGGGCTAAAAGTAGAGTTTTTAAAAAGTTAGGTTAGCATTGTTGGGATCCCTGCACCTAAAACGCAAGTGTGGCGCATCTCTAAACGTGCGAGATCTTACCAGAGAAAAGAAAGTTGACATGGGCGAGAATCTCTCACCCCATGAGGGAACGCAAATGACTTCTACTGTAGGTTTCTCTTCCTGGTGTTTTTTTTTGTTGTTGTTGGTTTGTTTGTTTGTTTTTTAATTCCATGATAACAGGGCTGTATTCCTCTAAGGCTGTGGGTGTGATTCGTAAAAACACTGAGTTCTTATGAATCGTTTAGACATTCTTCAGTCCACTTGAAATTTATGTTGCTGGCACATGGGTGGGAACTTTATATGTAGACCATGATGTAAGATACCTTAAACTATTTTTACTGTTCATGATGCACTGCTACGTTAGTCTGCTTTATAAATATTTAACTGCTCTGGTCGAGTTTTTAATTTCAATTTGATTAAACGTTCTTTTATGCGTTCCTGTTAAAAATGATGCAAAGTTGTCAATTTTAGTAATTTCAATTTTGAGACAAGGTCCTGTTAGTACCTTCTTGTTACTTGATGAAAATTTTGCGGGGTTTGTTTTACCAGGGCGCTTCATGACGCCTCCTGGAATAAGCTATACCTTCCCTAGTTGAATCGTCATTAGTTTATCGTACGTTATTTAGGTTATTGATTGGAAAAATAATTATACTTTTGAACCTTAATTCCTCTATTGTCAGGGGATGGGGGTGGACTCACTTCTTTCGCAGGTCGTTACTTACGGACTTTTACGATTCGTTGCGTGTATGAGCCATTGGCCAAGCGCTTGGTCAAGCGATTGGTAGCCGTGCATGGTCTACTAAAACATTGACAATCTATCTTAGCTCCATGTACTAAGTTTCTCCTCGCGCTTTTTGTTTTTGCCCTCGGCTGTGTAATTATGCGATATTTTCTATACAATAACTTCAATTGCCGAGCATGATAATACTGCACGTGGCTCCCACTGCCAACGACATACACAGACAAGTATTCCAGATCATCTGGGTTTTTATTCCTTAAGATCTGCGTTAGATTGATTAATCAAACGCTCCTTTACGCCCGGACAAGCATCTCGATGCAAGCTCAGAGTTTATTGTGATGGCTTTCATTGCGTAAACAAGACATTTACGTCTGCTCGCCGCGCTCAACATCCATTCGTAGGCACTTTGTTATCTTTAAGTTCAGTTTGTAGATCTGAACTTGGTTCAGGGGGAGAAGCAGAGGAAGGTTCATGTTGTGTAATTCGTTCATTATTGGGGGATTACTTGATTTATCGGCATTCCCCGGTTTTGTCCGCGCACGTTTTCTTTCCTGCCCAAGTCTTTCTTCACGTGTTGTTAGACGTGATCCGATATATAATAATTTTGTTTTATTGCAGATTATTAGCGTTAGAGGAGTCCGCCATCATTTGAAAGCATCGGGAATGACTTGAACGCACTATTTACTTTTAAAGCACTATTAATATCGTGACTTCATGTTAAAGCTTGTCTCATATTCGATCGACCCTTTCTGGTTTATTTTTTATTTTATATCATCGACCTGTCACTGAAACAGATTATGACGCCTTCCCTGGCCGCAAGACGAAGAACCCTAGTGAGAGTATGTAAGGAATGCTAGGAAAATTTCCTACCATTTCTCTGCGGTACTTACAGTAGAAGCCTCGTGCGTCCCGTGAACGAACCATGCAGACATAGTTACGCTTTTCTTGCAGTAGAGTAGTCTCATTCCAAGCGAAGGGACCGAATACCAGCAAGGACAGGGTAAGCTCACATTATAGTAAACACATCAAAACTTGGTACCCTTAATGTGTTATGATTAGGGGAACTATACGGCTACTGTAGGGCATGTGATCACATTCGTGGATACCTTGTTAGTGTTCGAGTTTCTTTTTTAATTCAACTGAAATATGTTATTTTCTAGGTTCATTATGCAAGAGGAGTGATAGCAGCTCATGTATATTATACTAATGTTTAACAACCAACAACTTGAAAACCGTACAGTCCTGTGCAGTATTGGTGCATGGTCTAGCGTTTGCATGTGAGCATTATGGGCTCTCAACTATCATTTGTAGTATTTTCTTACCTCTCAATGTATCGTCATCAAGCTGATTTTCGGGGTTACATGAACTATTCGCCATCAGCTTTTGAGACTGATCTCAAGAATGTAACGTCCTATCATCCAATTTCTTGGCTGGTTGGAACACAATGAGGAAATAGTCAGTGATACAGTCCATTTGAAACTTATTTTAATTTAAAAGCTACAGATTGACCCACCAAACGGCCAGTTTGGTATCAATTTTGGCATCAGGTGTTAAATAGGATTGGACAGTTTCAAAGAAAACGCTGAACACTGACCCTCATCAAAAATTCCATTGAGGGACCCTGTCCCCGGTCGTCTGGCTTTCTAAAACAAGGATCTCAGTCGATGTCTGTACGATGCTATAAATTCGTATAAGGCCAAAAAAAAAACAGCAACAACAATAAAGTGACGTTTTATCTCCCAAGCTTGTATTCCGTGGTTTTTGATCAGCTACTGCATTTTCACTACGAGCGCGACAGAGCGTGTTCAAGGCGAGCGTTTTGCCACACGCTTTATTTCGACATTTCGAAATTTTTGTTTTGCTTTCAGTATGCTCGGCTAGCTCACTAAATACACTGGCATTAAATATTCCTACAAATTTATAACTGAGGACGGGCAGGTCGCAGGTCGCAGTGGCACATCTAGACCTTGAGCTAAAGGGTGGGGGGGGGGGGGGGGAGAGGACGGTTTTGCTTAACTTGCCCTGCCGGCTTTTCTTCCTTCAGTCATTTCTTCTTTTTTCACCCAAAATAAGGGGAAGTCCCCCCCCCCCGACTTTCTGTTTGTATGAGAAGTTGTGCACATTTCTTGAAGACATATCTGCAAGGTTTCTAAATACGATTATCACACAATTCAAACTTTAAATAAACAACTTCTCCGCTACAGTCCACAATAAGCTTCCTCGACACTCGAAAGTCCGTAATATATAAACAATAGCCTCCATTTAGCGCGAAAATATGCTAGGATACTTGTCCGCGGACATTATCTGTTCCGAGAAGCGAACAGTTTCGAGGAACAGGTAATGTCCAAGGACAAATATCCCAGTATATTCTCGCGCAAAATGGAGGCTGTTGTGTTTAGTATCCTTGATATCTTTTTCGCAACAAGCGCAGTTTTGAAAATTGGGGAATATTCTCGGATATTCCCCAGTTTTAGGTGGGGAATATTCGGTCACGTGACGTGTTTAGACCAATCGCGCACGAGCGAAAATATTTCATGATTATAATGTATAACAGTTGAAAGAAAGCACATGGACACATGTCTGCAAGGTTTTTAACTGCCATTTTCACTGACTTCATCGAAAGAAAGCACAAGGACCAACATGGAGATGACGTCTTTCGCTCCTGAATAATTTTTTTTGGGGGGGAAGGGGGCAAATTCACGGAAACTCGAATTTTGCCGCATTACACGATTAGAACTGCGTTCTCTCTAACACAGTTACCGAAATCATGCGCGCACGATCAGCACGATGCCACAAAGACGTCAAGAACATAATCCTAGGCGTGACAAGCGTAACGATAACCTACAATGTGGTTACATGCACCCATGTAAATTTGCATAAACTGTCGCTTGCTGCTGTTCCGTCTGCATTAAAGGTCAAGAAGTCAATACTAACTTAATTACTTCAAGAAATAATTTCAAATAGCCAAGTGCCCAGTGTAAATTTAAGATAAATGTCCTTTCAAGTCTTAAGATATTTTAACTCTAAAGATCACATATGTTATGTCTAAAGCTTACATTTTACACGTGCAGTCAGATACAATTGTATGCTGAATTCTTGATATCAGTTAACGTCTATGTACATTATGCTGCTTGGGATGTCCTTCTTCGCCTCAAAACCTTTGTTGGCAGCTGGCGAGGACCAACAAAATACAGCGCGTTGTTCATTGAAAGCGATAGCAAACTGAGTAACCAACTCGTCTTTCGATCAGTTTTGTGCCATAGTCTAACCAGAAGTATGGAAGGCATATCATTCACGTATGTTCACTTACATGTTGCGGGGCCGAATATAATATTGCAAAGTGAAGCTTAAGTACGGGATTTGACACAAATACACATATATATAATAAAACCTTACATCGTTCTACTTCAAGATCTGATTACACAATACAGCTCCCATATCTTAGGCAAAGGAACCTCACACAGCTTTCATCTCGCTAAAATAACTGTAATCTGATTTTGCATAAAAGGGAGTTATGTGGTTGATCTGGCTCGAATCATCAACAACTAAATATAACCCCTCTATTTGCCAATTATAAATCCACGTAGCCTTGAGTAAAAGATGGTACATCGTCCACTGGGTAATGTTAGTACACCGTTGATCGACTGAAGCATGCGGCACTCTCATTCGATCACAACTAGGACAACAAGCGCGACTACAGAATATCAAACAACTCGATACTCACTAATGAAAATACGTTTCACCTTCGCCAAATGTCTCCTTCCACGGTACGGCTACCTAGAATTTGTCAATTCTCTGCGAAAAAGCGAGAAAAACGTCTTCGATCCACTTCCGAAACAAACCACGACCTTCAAGAAATGATGCAACGGAATCGAAAACATCAGAAGACGGGTATAATCTCTCTACCTCGTGACATCTAATGCAAGTTATTATTTTTAACCCTTGGACGTACACACAAACTAGTACCCCAACTGTGGTAGGGGAGGGGAAGGAGGGAGAGGGGAAATGGATGGAACCAATCCCCTGGGTTTTGCTGTAACATGACATATCAACATCATCTTACTTTTAATAGATACCTTTTTACTTCAAATTGTATCGTATTAAACTTTATTGGTCATTACATTTACACAGACCTATTAGCAATTTTTATTTCATAGACAAAATAAATAAACTTATGGCGAGGAAACCTAAGACCAATTGCTGGTTTTTACTGTTTGGCCACCAAAAATATAACTCCCAAATTTTCATTCACGTTGGGGCCAAACCACCCCCTGATGCTTCATGAAGGCTATATTTGCTTGGTTTATGTATTTCTGAACCAAGCTTGGCAGATGAGCTTTCTTTGTTCTCCAGTCTATTTTAATTTAGAAGTTGTGACAAAATGTCAGATTATGACGTCATAATTGATGACGTCACCAAAACGTGCTATAATTTTTTGTAAAATCTGATGTAAAGATTATGTCATTGGAAATGCCGAAAACCGTTTTTTGCTATGATGATTCAGTTTTTTGAGATATGGTAAATTAAATAATTTTTTGTTGTCCCCCCCGGAATTTGCTTAACCATACTGTCCTTCTTAAGTCAGTCTCTCGGGTTTATTTGTTACGTTTTTTTCTAGGAAGGCTTATAATCTAGAAAAATAGAAAGCTTGATGTTGTCAAAAATCGTATGGTTTTAGAAATTTGATTTTCGGCTTTGTTAGGATGGTATTAACAGTAAAAAACGGTGACGTCACAAGTTATGACGTAACAAAACTAATTTTAACGCAATAACACTAGAGGGATAATTTTTTATCCCGATTTTCTTCTTTATTTTTGCTTTAGTCATCTGGCACATCACATGTGCAACATAGCTGCATTTGCTGGAACAAAATTATGGCTCCAATTTGGGGATTTTTCTCAAGGGGGGGACCCCATATTTTGCAGAGTTTTTTTTCATATTTAAAAATGCCATATTTCATTTAATGTTTGTGATATGGACAAAATTTTTTCAGGTTTCAACTCCCCTTGATGTGCTCTTTCGAAACCATTGTAAAAAGTATGCATATTAAAAACTTTAAGAGTGGCAAAAAACATGACGTCATCAATGTGACGTCACAACTTTGACATTTACTGACATTTTTCACGTAAATATAATTGGCAATAGGTCTCCTGCTCATCTGCCAAGTTTGGTGTAGAAAGAGTCAATACTTTTTAAGTAATGCGAAATAATGTGAAATACCCAAGAACTGACGAAACATTTGGGGGGTGGTTTGGTCCCTACGTGTTAATAAAATTAAGAATCAGATAATGATTTAAGTTAGCGCCCTGGGCCGAGTTGTTCAAATCCCGATTAAGCTAACCCAAGATTAGCGAGAGTTCTGATATCAGTTTTGTGCCTTTTCAGTGAGTTTTTCTGTTTTCTATATTGTTTATCCTTTACCTTTTTTCGTCATAAGGTCTCTTGATACATTTTGTTTCTGGATCATCCCAAGTATTTTCAGTCAGTTTGTAAACAGTCTTACCTCAATCGGATCGATAAGAAAATTATTAACAATTATTGGCAGAGGTTTTTGTGATACCCGGAATAATCAAGGTCGAGCTAAATGTTATCAGCCGAAGCCGAAGGCCGAGGCTGATAACACTAACCGAGACCTTAATTATTTCGGATATCACAAAAACCGAATCTAATAATTGTTTTATTATACATTCTTTTAAAGAAAATAACGACAAACGCATTATCGCACCGAACACAGTTGATTTTCGAGAAGCCATGTTCTTACGTGAACTTGACATTGCTCTTGGAAATCATGCATTGCGCGCGCAAACTACAGATTATTTACTAATTAAATCTGCCAGCAGATCAGTGAATAATCTGTAGCTAGGTTGCGCTGATTCCCAGAACTAAGTGTAGGCTTTTAGCCGATGAGAAGACAGATGGTGACTACAATGTATAATAACACCAGTAATTGGAAATAGGAACAAAGATTGGCTATAATGTATTTCTTAAAGCAATCGATATTTCCATGGAAACTATAAACCAATAAATAAAAAATCGATACTTAATACCAAACTTCGATCCATTTCAAACTTCTGGTGTAATCTTTATGTTGATCTGATCAATGGAGATTGTTTAAAAGCTGATTCAAAATGTTTGGTACGGTCCAGAAAAAAACTGTATCGAGACAAGATATAGCCACGGGGATAAATTAAATTGCGTAGTTAAACTGACATTCAGGGCTTTGAGTCTGATAATTGTAAAACATTATTTAGTAGATATCATTTTCGCATGACTTTTCTTGTATGGGTGCCAAATGACCATTTTTGCAGGGGGGAGTCCTCCTAACTTGGAGGGAATAAAATGTTTTGACCTATTATTTTGCCACAGACACCCAACATTTGTGCCAAGTTTCAGCAAAATCGGTAATTGGAGCTGTATCATCCTTTGCCTGGTTCTCTCATGGTAAAAGGTAAGGTAAAGTCTGTATACGAGCCAAGTGGCCCATCAGGCCGGAGCTTATCCCGGTTTCCGTAGCATAAAGCGACTAGGAGTATTTCTACTCCCCCCTGGATGGGATGTTAGTCCATTGCAGGATTACCCCCAGCGTTAAGTTCGCCGGTACCCATTTATACACCTGGGTAGAGAGAGGCACTGTGAGAGTAAAGTGTCTTGCCCAAGTACACAACACAATGTCCCCGGCCAGGGCTTGAACCCGGATCGCTCGATCCGGAGACGAGCGCACTGACCATGAGGCCACCGTGCCTCGTCCCTTTCATGGACACGCTATTAATTTTTCTTGTATGAAAACGTTTTTCACTTTTTATGTTTTGAGTATTTTGGAATTAATCAAGCTCAAAACTGAAGGATAAACAATAAAGAAAACAGAAAAACTCACCGAAAAGTTACAAAACTGATATCAAAATTCTCGTAGAACTCGGCCCGGGGCGCTAACTTAAATCATTATGGAGGAAGAGCTCTTGACATTCGAAATAATCAACAATTCCACTGATAGGTGGAAACGGCGCAGCCGGATGTAATCGATAAAAGAAAATAAAACAAGTAAAAAAAATTGATGAAGACACACAGGCAAAACAAAATTATTCGGGTCACAAATGACAAGAGACCACTTACGGCTCGCTATGTGTATTGTTTTAATTTCCAATGTAAAAGTCTACTTATTTATTCACTCATTTATTTAAAAACTGTCAGCTAGAGATTCAGATTGAATTCGTAATCTACTGCAGTTTTGATTCAATGACATGGTATAAATCCGTTTTATGAACCATTTGAGCGAGGGCTATGCTAAAAATGTATTTTCCTTTCGAAGCAGATTGACTAGGCTCTCTGTAGAGTAACATACCACGTTAAGGAACGACTGCCCCCGTTGGGACACAACGCGTAGCTCTTCTACAAACAAATAGGTCCCATATTGATCTTCGAATGGCATCGTTTCTTCCACAGTTTATCAAGGGATTTATTAATCCGTTAAAAGTAATAAGTACCATAATAAAAGGCCTGAAGGGAGCTAGGCCTCTGTAACCCATTGTAATTAATACAATTGGACTTGCTAAAGCCGGTAGGAATGTAAGCCCCAGCGCCAATAGAATGAACCCGACTGTCCAAGCAAGCTTCTTTTCTCTCTTCAAGGCAGCGAGCGATTGCATTTCCTTTTGGAACATATGCTTGTTGTGCCTTCTGTTGGACACGAAGATGCCAGCATAACAGGTAATGATTATGATCAAGCAAAGAAGGTAGAATATGACTCCCACGATGTGTGCAAGAAATCTTTTTTCTGGTAATAGTCGAGATGAAACGAAAACCAAGATGACCAGGGTGAGACTTGCTGACCAGCTGACAATGGCTTCTTTCAACGCACGTGACTTGGTCATGTGAGCCCGATACCACCGTGGCGTTCGCACTGCACGATATCGGTCTCTGCTAATGGCGGCCAGGTTACTCATAGTTGCAAAGAGGCACAGCATAGAGGTATAGGTGTATTCTTCCCTTTTCATTGGACACAGATATATGTCTGTGGCTTTTCGCATACCTCTGGAGAAGCCCACTACCGCCCACAACAAGTCGCTAATGGCCAAGCTGCACAGGAGCTTAAGGGAGGGATGCTGGCGAGTCTTCATTCGCGCAACAGCAACAAGAAGAAGCAAATTACTAAGGAAGGATAGCGACGCCATTAACAAGTGGAGGGGAAGGATGACGGAGTTTGTGATGTTTCTTAACTTCTCCTGGAGCTCAACGGATTTGCCAGGAACAAGACAAGCCAAATAAGGTAAAGGGCTGGTTTCACTGAATGTGGTGTTTGGTGAAAACGCCATCAGCTAGGAAAAGTCATTATTACATGAATTAAAAGATCTTGATTATGAGGTGATAAATAACTATTTTCATCAGGGCGGGAAGGCTGACTCATTATTGCTAATTAATGCGTACAAGCAAACTCGTATCCTCACCCTGGCACCGGGCGGGGAACGGATGGACGCCCCTTAGGTTTTCATTTTGATAACATGTATCAAAAATATTTTGCTCAGCAGATGGGCCTAAGCTTTTTTGTTTGTTATGACGTCACATGTAGTAGATAAAACCGCTATCTTGGATCCGTTAATTTAAATCTTACTATTTTCTCAGAGACTCAGAAAACAACGCAATCAATTGCAAATAAATGAAAACTTACTTCAAAATGATACCGGTTGAACGAGGAAGGAGTATGTACCTTTATCGAGTGCTCTGCCTCCAAATTCAAAAGCATGGAATTTCTCTTGGAACGGCTACCAAAAATGATTTAATTTCGGGAAATATTGCGACGTGTGGACCTTGCATTGGGTCAATTACAATTTTGTTTTAGCTTTTAGTTTTATTTTTGCAGATCGCGATTTGCCTGGACAAATCAACGGCGACATTTTTACAGTCATGTCCTCAGCTAGTGGAACCCTTTATTGACCAACCTAGTGTGAAAGGGTCTATCTAACCGTCGTAATGAGACTGATGAGACAGGCGAGTTTAATGTCGGTTTGAAATTGATTCACACTCTTTTTATAAGAGGCTCGATTATTTTTTGTGAGCTTTTTCCTCTTCGCAGATTTAAAGTTATTCACCTTGGAATTAAACTTTACAATTCCAGTTAGTGGTGTCGATGAAAAACCAAAGGATATTGTTATCGGCAGCTTTATATTTTTAAGGTTCGGCCACTGTTTCGGACGACTGTAAAGTGCTGCTAATATCGACTTTAATCTTGAGAGATGTAAGACATTTGTCCTAAATTTGTTGGCCGGGGCTTTGAATAATTCCGTGACTTTCTTCAAATTCTGATAGTACACTTTTTATAAGAATTTTCTTATAAGAATATTCTTATTTTTCTACCGATTTTGGCCTGAAAATATCGTTGTGAATATTCTGTGTTATAGCATATAAAATATCTGTCAGTGTTTTCGAATGTGTTTAGTGTCTGAATGGTGTTAAAGTGTAATTTTGGAGCCAGCTCGCAGGCATAAAAGCCTGATATTACACACATAGACTCTTGTAGAAATGTTGTTTGCATCGAACATACGGCCAGCCAGCGCTGTTTTTGTTGCTTTTTGGCTAGTTTTGCCGGTCTAGTTAAAAACACACAATTGTATTGTATTTACAAACTTTCAACACACAAAAATTTTATTCTTTTCAATATCTCAGCCTCGGGTTTATTCTCAAAATATTCTTAAAATTTCGCAAATTTTAGCCCCGATATTTTTATGAAATATATTCTTATGAAAAAAAAGGAGTGTGGCTTTTCACTTTATTCGCCACGGTTGACATCTTGGCCCCCACCGTCTGTTCTATTCAGCTAACTTCAGTTTTACATGAATTTTTTGGTTGTATTTCCTGATACGCAATGAAGTAAACGTTAATTTGAAAATTTGACGAGTTATTTTCTGAGCTATCATTTATTTACCTCGCCAGGCCAAGTAATAATTATAGTTATCATAATATTAATAATTTGGCCAACACGCGTTTATTGAATAAGAATTCTCAGTTACATGTAACACGGACTTTATGAGTCTTCAGTTTTGAGTAAAACATTTACTGTCTTCTAGTTTGCTCCAGATGATGTTGGTTTAAAGAAAGTTAAGAAACCCTGAATCATGTAAATAAACTGTGAATTTTGAGTGAAAATACATAAAAAGTTATACAACCTTTTTCCAAGCGAGGGTAAAGATCCCTTCCACTGGTTCAAAGCATAAGGTGAAATGAGAAGAAACAAAACTTATTCTGGTCTACATACTGACCTGTTAATTGAGCGGTTTCAATTGAATGTCGAAGGTAATCAGTAATTACTTCTGTGTTGGTTGAATAATCTCTGAGATTGGTTGAAAAATTTACCCCTGCACTCATTACAATCAATGAGCTACATGGAGTATGTAGATGCTAAACAAAACCCACTCGAGACCAGCTGACGCGCGCTATGTGTGCTTACCTAAAGTTCTCATCGATCCATTATGTTCCAAATGTTGACTGTCAATTTGCCGCCCTTTCTACTTAATCTTACTTTTGTCAGCTTCTCAGTAGTCCGGAATCCCGAATCCTTGAATCTGATTGGCTAATCGCGCGCGCACCGGCAGTCTGGCTTTTCCCATCCAGACCCCGAGTACGGACCGCTTCGAAATTTCCAACTTTGCCAGAAATTTCAAGTGACATTTGAGTGGCATTTTACAGTTCAACGATTTTAACCTTAATTTGATATCTTTTGTAGGTCTAAAGCAGAAAATAAAGCCATGTTCGATTTTTCGTCGGTGAATGCGTGTCGCTTTGATTTAAAGCTCATATACTCAACTTTATTTCGAGCAGTGCGCTTTTTTTTCATTGACCTCAATTTCTGTCACATAACGGACATATGAGGCCAAGACTAACTTTATTAAACGTAATATTTCCCAGCTCAGTGGCACATATAAAATCATCCCTACAAATTGCGCAAACAGTATTGCTTTTTTTGGCCGAAATGTCAAACCCACGCGTACGCCAGATTTGAACTGTACGGCCTTAATTACAATTCAGTTACAACACAAAAGTTGCTTTCAAAGCAACACGCACCGTGGAGAAAAACCTGAACAAGTAATTTGCTAGCCCTGGTTGGTCTGTATCGGCGGTTCCCTTCGATTTCCTTCACAGAAGATCAACAATCAAACACTTAATTTTTTTCCCCACCCGATTTTTCCACGATTTTATTTTTGCTCCCACCAGACTTACTTCTGACAATAAGCCACTCACTTTCCCTTCGGCTGTTCGGAGGGGAATACGGTCTTTCGTTTTATAAGAATATGTTTTATGAGGAGGTCGAGGCTGCAATTTACGAAATTTTAAGAATATGTTTTAAGAATAAACCCGTGGCTGGGATTTTGAAAAGAACTGAATCTAATTTTCTGTCAATGTCTGTAAAATCCGTCAATACAATACAATTATACGTTTTTAACTAAACCGTATAAAATTCTTCCTTTCTCTAAACGGCAAAACTGCCAAAAGAGCAACGAAAACAGCACTAGCCGTAAGTTCGATGCTAATAACGTGTGCAAGAAGTTATGTGCGTGATATTAGGTTCTAATGCCTTCAGGCTGGCTCCAAAGTTACTTTAACACCATCCAGACACCAAATACATTCGAAAACAGATATTTCATACGCTAGAATCTAAAAGTATTCACAAGAATATTTTCAGCGTAAAATCGGTCGAAAAATAAAAATATTCAGCTTGGGCCCTAAAAACAATTATCTTATAAAAAAAAGTGAAAAAAGAGTGTAGTACAATACAATACAATACAAATTTTATTACTTACTTTGCTAATTACCAAAACTGTGATTATTTTATCAAAGGCAATAACTGTTTTTACCGACCCTTCTAGCTTAACTGTGAGTAAAAACCTAATCAGGCAAGTAATAAAAATTTCTCGAAAAGGACACATGCGGTGATGAACGCTTTCTCCCGGTGAGTGGGACCGGAAGCGAACTCGATATGCAGGCCTCTGCACTTTTCATAACGGAACGCTATATTCAGAAAAAAGAAATTAACTTACTAGAAATAAATTTTTAATCGTCACGTACAATTATTAAGCTTTCGGAAAATATAAACTTTCTGCGGTTTTAGTCAAACAGGTAGCGATGGGAGGGGAGCGGGGGCGCCATAGCGGATTGGTCGTTTTTGGGTTAACTGACACGGAACCTTATCACGGACATTATTACCTCTTATGTGGATTTGGAATCCCTTCAAAATAATCCAGATTCTCTTGGAAAATGTGATGAACACGAAATCGGAAGAATTTTACTAAGGAAGCTAAAGAGATACACTGGAAAATTAAAATCGAATTTTTCCTAAACGAATTTTGGTGGATGGAGGTGATTTGTTTGCTCTACAATATTTAACAAAACCAGTTTTACGATCAACAACTCAATTGAAATTTGTTTCAAATGAATGTAAACTATAACTTGAAATCTGCAAAAGGCGCAGAAGTACTTGAACATTAACGTTACGTTTAACTAATTTTGGAAAAAGTCGTCAGTACTGTACAGCTGAAAATAAATAGTTTGCTCACCAGAAATCAGCAACTTTGACCAAATAAATTACAAAAGTAGCTTCTGAAGAGAGTGCTTGAACCTTTCAGGAATAATCTACGACTAGCGCCAATTTATTAGTAAACTCTTTTTAAAGCAAACGTTAATTTGAAAATTTGATAAATCATTTTCGGAGTTTTCATCTATTCACCTGGCCAAAACAAGTAATTACTAAAGTAACCATTATAATAATTTAGCCAACTCACGTTCATAAGAATTGTTAAAACGCATTTACGGAGACTTCAGTTATGAGTAAAACATTCATTACTGTCTAGTTTGCCTCAGACGATTTTGTTTTAAAGAAACCCTGAACCTTGAGTATAAACTATGAATTGTAAACGAAAATATGCAAAAAAAGTTATACAACTGGCCTTACAGATCCCTCTCACTCATACGGAGGGAAGAAGAGAAATACAATTCTCTTTTTTTTTTTTGTTTTCGCATTCTGCTCTATCACTTGACCGGTTTCAATTGAATTTCGAAAGTAATCAGTAATTGCTAAAACCTTACGTCGACGCTTATTGCAGTCACTTGGCTATATAGATAGGCCTTTCCATAAACAAATGTCTTTCGTATCACTAAAAGCGCTAAAGCAGCAATTTTCCAAAATGGCGGTGGTACTCCATTGAAGCGCCCGAATCTTCCTCCCAAACTCCAACTACTGAAACAAACGTTTAAAAATTTTGGCCTAAGTGATTCACGATCGGTTTATTTATTTATTTATCTATTTTTAGAAAAAATGGTAGTTATTGAGAGGGTTTTTCGAGATATTTAGAACAATTTCTTTGATATTTTAAATTTTTTTTAGAATTTCCGAAAAGATGTATGGGGCGATTTTCCGTGATATTAGTGGAAAGGCTTATATAGAGAGTAATTAGATGCTAAACAAAACCAACTCGAGACAAGCTGAAGCGCCTTCTCTGTGTCTACCTCAAGTTCTCATCGGCCATTATGTTGCAACTGTTAATTCTATTGTGATTTGCAGTCATTACTACTTTACCATAATGCTGTTAAATGTTTTGAGTATTTTACAAGACCTTTGAAATCTGCAAGTCAAATTATAAAGCAAATTATTTCCCAGTGCCTGAGTTCCGTTAATTTCTCTCACACAGGATGAACAAACAAACAAACAAGGCTTCCTCTCGCTCGATTAGATTTTTCCAGCAGATTGTTTTTCTTTGCTCGCATCAGAGCTTTATTTCTGACAATAAGCCAGTCTTTCGCTCTTCAGTTGCTCGGAAGCGAACAGTACTTTTCTAATCACCTCAGAGAAATAACCAATCAGAACGCGTAAAAAGCACTTTTCTTTTGTGTGGTATACTAAGGGTCTGGTTACAAGGAAGGAGGGTTACTCTAGCAAGCGGGTTAACCCTAATGGAGGGCAAAAGATAGGCCGGGTTTACAAGCAAAATTTCACAGGTAGGGTAACCTTGCAACCCGGGACAACTTAATGCGCGGTTACCACTCAAGGGTCTGGAAACAAATAGAAAGTTAACCCCGGGTAGGCGGGTTAACTCTACCTGGAGTGTTTATAAGGGAAAATGTTAACCAGCCTGCCAGGGTAACCCTAACACGCAGATAGGGTAACCCGCCTACCCGGGTAAACCTAGCTGCCTTGTGTACACGACGAAGAAAAAAGAGGAAATGTGTCAGTTCTAGGGTACCCGCATGCTAAATTAATCCGCTTGCTAGGGTAACCCTCTCTCCTTGTAAACAGGCCCTAAATAAAATATATATTTTTTTAGATTTCCGGAAGTACGCACGTGGTTTTTCGTGGGAACATATCAGACCGGATGCCAAATTAAATAATTTCTTCAAAATTTGTAGTCCATAACATGTACTAACTTCATATACTGTGTAACCAACAATTTTAAAGATAAACGCCTTAAGAAGAACTTAATACAGTCTTAGCTGCCCACAACGGCTATCTTGGGTGACCGTTCCGGAGAGGTGGACGTTATGGGGATGTAGGGCCCGTGATGTGACATTTAACAAGATGTCTATCTACTTAAATTATGTATTTCTTAAAAATATCCTTATTAAAAAATATGCTCATTGAATTGTAGCATATCAATATGTTACACAATCAAAATATATTAATAAAAGCGAAGCCAAACAGAAATAGAGACTAACGACGCTATGTACGGATCAAAAAAGAAAAATAGGGTTCTGTTTACACCGTTCTTAAGTCGTTGATTCAATGGTCGTTGTCAAAAGGTAGTCTTGGCAGTTGGGACGCACGCCGTTGCCGTTGTAGAGACTGGGCTAGAGAGAGGCTGAAATAAGAGTGCGTCTTCCAATTTAAAATCAAGATTGCATCATCTCACGCCGTGAGATGATATCTGGGTAAAAAAATCGCTCGCATTTAAGTATTTATGTAGTATAATGACTGACAAATTACTCCTCAATTTTGGCGCGAGGTTTTAGCACTAATTTATAATTTCGTATGTAAAATTACAAAATTGCCAAGGCAAAGTTTGGCGCGAAATTTGTCGATACAATAAACAAGTCAAACATCCACAATTATAAGCGTAATTTTGTCACCTATGGTATCACGAGGTCATCGAATGGTATACTCGTGAAATCAAGAAATAATTTCACTCGCGTTTTGTCAAAATTCTTATTATTTCCCTCCCCTAAAGGCTCGGGCGATTATTAGAATTTGCACAAAACGGGCGTAAAATAATTTCCTAATTTCACTCGTCGCAATTTGATTACCCCTACAAAGTTCTCACCGCTTAAATTGATATCGATATACGCTTAAAACATAATTATTTTTTGGTCTGCTTATCTCGATTGTATATGCGATTTGCACAATTGATTTATCTGAAGAACTAGTTAAGGAAACGTAAAATGAATAAATTTAATTTCTTTCGTTTGAAGCTATAACCAAGAAAAGCTGATCCGAAGATCAAACTCCATATGTCATTCTCAATTTTTGATTCTTTTTTTTTTTTTCCACGGGATCATTTGATTTTCGTGATCACTAGCTAGCATCTCCTACGAAACTGGAATATCTCTTTTGCATACTCTAGCCTTGCGTTCTAGAAAAACGCTCAATTAAAAGTTTGCACCAGTACATTTTGCTTTTGAAGTTTTATGCTTTCGATAGCGGTCTTTTCAGATCATCTTAACTCCCGCTTTAATTTTTCAGAACTCACTTTGATTCAAGCTTAGACAAATCACTTTTATAAATTAAAAGATGAATTTTGAAATTTTTATTTACTGATTCTTCCGAAACGAGCAGAAAATAATAATAAAAAGAGCACTTGTAGAGAACAATATAAAAACACAGTATTCAAAAACAAGAGGGAATGCTCCTTCCAAGTTCTTACAGCGCACGAAGTCTTCTTTTAATTTCTCGTGGTTGATGATTCGCTGGCAGAAAAAGCGTGAAAGCAAATTCCTCGTGGGATATGCGGTGTGTTTGTGAGCTATTGCTTTGAGTTTCTAATACATATTCATTGCAATCTTAGAATTTTGCACATTTCAAACTGTTCGTTGATGAGCGAAGACTGACGTTCGTGTGAGGACTACTTTTACTCCCGAAGGAAGAAGATGCTTGATGCTGGAAGGACTTAACGCTTGGAAAGAAGTCCTCACTCTTATCCAGCTGAATGTAAACACCTTTTTAGAAAACATTCCCTTAATTTTGCTCGGAGAGTCACACGAATGCCAAACTGTTACCCGAGTGAGTAAACACGTGGTCTCGTTCGTCGCTTTGAGCGTCGCTTCATCTTGAAACAGGACAGCAAAGCGGTCGGTATCTTCAATTCCGTCTTCGGCTTGCAATATTTCAAGGGCGGCCATGCAATTTTAATGGCACTGTAACAAAAATTAATGCCCTACAAAAATAAGCCTGAATTTCGGACAGTTTAGTCGTCTGACACACCCGAATCAAACGAGGTTTGGTTATGATAGACACGAATAATTCAGGGTCTTTACTTTTTTTAAAGGCAAAAACGAACACTAAATGTCAAAAACCCAGACCAAAAGCTTGTAGATGTAGCTTTATGTTTTAGAGTAACTTCTCCTAATTGCTTTGCCATATTTTTCCGTTCCTTTGTTTAGTTTCCTTGCTTTTGGAATGTTCGTTATAGTACCATGACCAAATTGTCAAATTTTGCCCTTCAAACTGTTATTTGCCAGTCTCGTAGCCTCTCCAGTATTAATTTGTTGTGTGTTATAGTCTGTGGAAGCTCTTAACGATGCACTACTTTTGGCATTAAGGATTTGCAAATCTAGATTTTTTCATTTCTGTTTTCAGGAACTCAAGAAAGCTGACTTTAGCATAGAGGACTGAAAGAGGAACAACAAAGCTGGAGAGGTGGACAAACTGGTATCGACGATTAAGGAGGAAATTCTTCAAAGATAAGAGGTTTTTTAATTTTCAAGATTAGTTAGTACAAATGGTGACTGAACAATGTCTAAGTTTGCCAGGGAATAAAAGCACACTGATTGTCTAGATCTAGACCGGATAAAAAAAAATATGACCTTACTTAGGACAGTGGAATGGAAGAATTTGCTTTAATTTGTTAGTGGAGCATAACCCTTAGTTCATCAAATCGTACACCGATTCTCTGGATCGGCCAAAAAATTCCTTATTATAGACTATGGGATGAAAGAAACTACCTAATTTGTCAGGGTATGAACTATTGCTTTTTGTTCTTAATTCAAATCGGATATAGATTGTTTTGATTGGATAAAAATGAGCTTAAGTGCAGACTGAGAGATGAAACAAAGTACTTTGATTTTTAAATTACACTGTGATAATGTCAGCCACCATTTGCCGACGTTTTTGCAGACCTTAATCGGACATTATTTCAAACTTGATAGCGATCCCTTTAATTTTTTTTTTAATTAGCGCTGTTCATGATTACAATTTACGTTATTTCATCTCGGTCAGAAATTATTAACATCAAAAATTGATTAACTGATTATAGTTCATTTGATTATTTAGCGTTATGTCTGCAAAACAGTCGGTGCTTAATAGCTCGCTACAGTAGCAATTCAGTTGCTCCATCAACTGTGTAACTGCCGTTGACGAGAGAATAAGGGTTTTTTTTCGATATAAAGAACGGATTTCTCCTAATTATACCACATCTGTGATGACTTTGCTGAATACCATCTAATAACAAACCTTGGAACTGGTTACAGAAGCGACTGACCTCGCTAACTTATAATTAGAACAAGCACCGTCACGTTACAAACGAGCTATTCTCGAGCTCAACAAAACCAACGAACGAACTCAGTTGACTTAGAACAGAACTGATACAGTAAAAAGCCACATATAAGAACCTAGTGATTTAAGAAATTTGACATTTAAATGCCATAAATATATGAACCTGTTCAGCCTGGCAAAGAAAACTAGGTTCTTATACAAAAAACAAAAAAAGAAAATTCCAATTTTAACGGTCTAAATTCTGGATTTAGATTGTATGGGAAACTTCTGACAAAAAGTTATTGTGTATGCATTTTTTTGGATACTCAGTAGAAGTGTTTTCCATAATGCTACAGTGCATTACAGACAATTCAAAATCTAAATATCTTATGAAATAAAATAAAATAAATGTATTGGTGTTCCGCTGAAAAATAAGAACCTATTAGGAACCTAAATCAGCCTGACTTATGAAAAACTGCCCTAAAATGTAAAAACCTGTTCAACCTGACCTCGAAAATTCTAGGTTCTTATACGCGGGTTTTCATTGTAATTTACTACTCGTGTACGATTTAATTACTGTTTACAAACATTACGTGAGTGTTGAACTTAACAGTCGACAAATACGATGACGACACGTATCAAACAATTCCACGAACCCATTGTCACTTGACCTCGAAACCTGTGTCGTCTTTAATTTTAAGAACTACCCTTAACTGGACGATTCAGACACTATACGAACTACTTACACTCCAGGGCTCTAACCATTTATTGATAAAAACAACTTCGTTTAACAACGCACGTGCTGTTCATAGATACCTGTATTCTCTTATCACACGATGGGTGCTTGTTATAAAACCCTGAATGCTTGGCTCGTCTAGATTGCGTCCGTATTTTCAGTTTCGAGTTATACCGACCACAAAATCGCACAAACAAAGCAAAGTATTCACACAAACTGAAATAATGTCTGTGACGATAACTTTAATTATTTTAAGATTTTTGAAAGCAGAAACAACCTGCAATTATTAAGTCAGTTGTATAATTGTCTGGTTTCATGTCCAAATTTAGTTACGATTTTCAGTTTTCTAACTGTACAGGTCAAAAATTATTAAACGAAACTCGCTCGTTCGCTTTTCAAATCCGGTCGAAGGCAAAAAGGTTAAATAAGTAAAAGTAAGTAGAAGCTTTATTAATGTGCCAATGTATTTAGTTTTCACAACTAATTGGGGACACAACAACAACAAAAAAAAATATTAAAATTATTTACAAATAAGGAATAATACTTCAAATTACTACTTCACAATTATCGAGTTTATCTTCATGATCTTAAATTACGACACTTTCATCGTGCTACACATGTAGCCAAATTTAGAAATTTTTAAAATTTCTGTTTTATTTCGTTTGCAAATCAACATTCTTACGGAAAGCTTGTTTTGATTATTTTCCCCCATCTGTTCTTTGTCAACAAAACGACAACGTTGAAAGCTGTAATGATTTGTTCGACTTCACAATTGTCTTGATTATTTTCATAATTTTAAATTATTATTGCTTTCTTGTGCTATATATAACGAATATAAAGAACTTAGAAATTATTTCGATCTGGTTTTGTGTTTTTTTTAAAAAAGTTCCGTTTCAATTTCGTTTGCAAATCAAGTCTTACTGTTTTTTTGTATTCCCGGCTTTGTTATTCTATGCCAACAAAACGATAAATTGAAAATAAAAACCTGTAATGATTAATTTGGCTTCACAATTGCCTTGATTATCTTCATTATTAATTTCAATCGTTTTCATAGCTATGCTTTGTTTCGCCTTCATTTCGTTGTGTTTGTTGTGGTCCGTATAACCTTTATTTCACTTTATTAATTTTGATAAAAAGTTTGAGTTTTGTAAGGGTGGAATCAAACTTGCTTTACTTACTTTGACCAGGCACTTGAGTTTTATGATAAGTTGGGTTTTGAAAAATAATTTTAATTAAGTGGATGAAATCTTTTACTGCCGGAAATCGTTGTACCACAGGACATAGCGTTGATATGAATCAAAACAAATGCGATTTTAAATTACATTGAGCTGATTTATGAATTGCCGAGGCTCTAGTCGAAATTCAAACAAACCTGAAATCAGCTAAGAGTAAGATCACAAACAAATGTCGTATTTGTCCGAGCTCTTGTGGCTAAGACAACAGTTTAAATTGTTTGTACTACTCCACAACTTCATAACTGTTGCTACAAATTTAGCACGGATAAATGTCTTTTAAAAACATTTTATTCAAGATTGTCTGTACTTCTCCAAAACTTCATAACTGTTGTTGCACACTGTTTAGGCCAAGTAAATTTCTTAAAATTTTTTTTTTCAAGATCACGAGCAAATGTATTTCTGAGCTCTTGTGACTAAAACAACAGTTCAAATTGTTTGTACTACTCCAAAGCTTCATTAACCGTTGTTAAAGATAGTTTTCGTCAGGTAAATTTCTTAGTTCTTTATTCAGGATCGTAAACCAATGTCGATTGTGGCTAAAACAACAATTGAAATTGTCTGTACTTCCCAAAACTTCATAACTGTAGTTAGAGATTGTTTAGGACGGGTAAAGTTTTTTATTCAATTTTCCTGTGGTACAAACGAGAATCGTTGAAAAAGGTTTTTATCCGAGACAGTATCTCATGCAAAAGAATTTCAAAAAGCAAAATGTTCCGGAAAAGAATTGCTTGGTTCAAAATTTGATTTAAAAAAAAGCAACGAGGTTAAAAGATCTTTTTCGGATTTTATTTTCACGAGTAAGGAACAAATGGGCGTTTTACTTTAATTTTTTTGCACGAGGTGATGTTCAAATGATTTTTGGCGGGAAAATTATAAGGGTAGCCATTCTGAATTTTTTGTCCAGAATGTTGTCAGGGGAAACGCTGTGCAAATTTTTGCAAATTTTCCCGCCAAAAGTCTTAGCATATAAGGGAACATTTTTTCCTTGCCACCTTTTTATAATTTAATCGATTTCCATTAACTAATTAACTTATAATTAGAGAGCACTTGAGGCAAACAAAAGTGATTTTTACGCTACACAATTGTCTGTGTTTATTGAAATATTTTATTATTGATAATAAAACTGTTTAATGACTTCTTATATATCATTTTAACTGACCAGTAATAATTACAATGTAAACAATATCAAGTAGAGCAGACACAACACATGAGAAATAAATTTTATTGTTGACAATTTTGTAGACTGCTAAGTGGAAAAATTTAAAATATAAAACGGCGCATGCGTATTTTGAGCGCCCGTATTTTTATAAGTTTTTTGGCGGGAAAATTGAAAATTTTCGAAAGGAGTGCATGAAGAGAGAAGGAACTCTGATATATTTTTTTTAAAAAATTGACGCATGCGTATTTGAAGCGCTCGTAAGTCTTTTCGCGGGAAAATTTAACACGGTCAAACCGATGTTAACAAGGAAACAACTTTCAGCAAAAAAATTGACATAACACTGGCCTGGAAATTTCTTGATATCACAGATAAATTCAAAAGTGATTTGAAAATAAATGTTTTGTGAAATTTTGAACTCTCAGACAAGTCATCATGGCAGAAAAGATATTTCTAGCCCTATACGACAATAATGATCCGTACCGCAGTGAAAAAGAAGACGAAAAAAATGAAAGCAAAAAGTTGGACTGGTACAAAGTACAAACTATAACTTTGTAACAAACACTGACTCAAGTACTCAAGCTCGTAGAAACTTGGCAAACCTTTGTTACAAAATTATAGCTTCTACTTTGCACTAGTCCATATCTTCTTGCTTTAACCTTTTGCGCCCTTCTCTCACTACCGCACGGATCAGTCTTGCCGTCTACGTTTTATAAATACTGCTCGAAAATTTGTCGCTTCCCAGACGACTCAAGATGGTAAAAAAGATGCTGATTGACTTATGAAACTAATTGACCTTTTGAACAGAACAGAAATTTCTAGCTTCGATTTTTTAAAAATAATCTTTAAGCAACGTCTTATTAAGTTCTGTATTCTACCTCTAACTAAATCTTCGATGAATGACTTTCGTGGTTCAACCGGGTGTAAGTCCTGTCTCCCAGTCAGTCCTGACTTTAGGCAGAAACGTGTTAAGCATCACTTACAGCAGCCTGTATCAAAATAAAGAATAACGATAATCAATACAGTAAATGTAATCTCCCAAAAGAATATCAACTTTTGTTAAAAGGGAAACGTTGTGATGGAGGATAGCGTTAGTCGAGACGACCAAGGTAATGTAGCTCAACGACCGAGGTAACGCACAAGACAGCCAAAAGTAAGCAAAGTTCCTACTGACGGCTAGCGGACTTTAGGCATGTTTGTAAAACATTAAGGCTAATTAAAAATCGTCTTGGTGTAAAGAACAAGGAGAAGTATAACTTTCCTTAAAAAAGTTAGTCTTTGTGTAAATCCAATTGAGGCCTGTAGTACAAAGCAACACAAAGAGGTCAACCTATCCATCAGTGAATAAGTTGGACTTTAAATGTAAAATTTCCATGTGGAGAAAAACTGAAAATTTAGACATTCTCAGTCAAAGTAAAACGTATACTTACTCTTATTTTCTTCCCAGTTAAAAAGCGACTAATTGTACTTTGTTTTCAACCAAGACTTTTTAGAATTGCTTAAAACTTCAATTTTGTGTGCTAGGAATTTTGCTTTTTTTGGCTTATTTCTTTCAGAAAAGTGCATTCAAGAGCATGACAGAATGACGAACTAAATAGTAACGAGAAAGCAAAACTTAAAACACAAAAGCCTCAAAACACATATGGCCTCCGTGGGAGAACTACAATTTGTCTATGGGTGTGGTTTGAATTTATTTTCACCTCAAGGAGGAACCAATTTTGAAACGAGAGGCAATTCATAGTTTTTCAATTTCCTGCCAATTTAATACAATGTATGTATAGCTTTTTAACTGATCAATTTTAATAAGGTTTTTTAAATATTATTTTTCAGCGACTTTACGCCTTTCTTGAATAAATAGTACTCTTGATAAATAGTACTCTTGCAGCCAGTTTGATTCTTACAACAACTTTGATGCTCAGTGGCTTTACATCGGTCTACGCTAACTGTTTTCTATGTATTATGACATCCTTGTGATTTTACAATATTGCACGTTTTGAATCATATTGTTAATTGTATAAGGGAAATCATGACGACACATGAATCTATACTGCACTGAATGCTTTGTTCTACTTTTTAACTCTTTCAGTCCCAAGTTCAAAATGTTAAATCTTCTTACTGATAGCCATACAGTTCTTTTACTGTCTGTTCTGAGAATTTAGTGGTACATCCAGAAATATCACTTAGCTGATGATTTTCTTTATTCTTTTCACCTGTTTGCTTCATAATGTGTTGATAATGTATGGTGAAATTAGAGTTTGATCATTCTTGCAAATTACAGGATTAAGTCTTGCATGTTATCAATTCTAAGTGGTTACCCTGGTAATGGTACTGTTGCAGTTATGACTGGCATTTTCTTACACTATGAGGTTGCGCTAATCTCCATTATACATGTAGTAATATCCATGCAATCATCTTAACAAACTAAAGGAAAGGGATCTTCCATTCATTTCAGCAGAAATTCTTGGGGAGGGGTGTGTGATAAGGCAAAAGAAACTCTGTACAAGAGGCTAGGGTGGACGCCACTCCATTGATGTTTTTCCAAAGTGTGGAAAATATATTAAAGTCTGGAATATAGAACTTTCATGAGTTGTACTTCATCTACTGGAAATATACTGATGTGACAAATGTTTGTCAACTATTCTTTAATGTAGCTACATGTACATGTAAGGCCATTTTTCTTCATTATTGCTAAATGGCTAAAGTAAGCCATTATTCATTTTACTGTCAGAAAGATCTACTTCTCCGTTTTCTTCCGCAAATTTGCAGTGTTGGTCAAGTATAAGTTTATAAAAAGTTTCAATCAATCATTCTATGACATCATAATCTTGAAAATGAATAAATATATTTTGTAACGTTTCGCTAATTACACTGGAGTATGTTCACTATGTATGGTTCGTGTTAACTGTAGAAGTATTTTAGGTGTGAATCCCTAAGGGGCTAGTAGGCTATTTAAGAATTTGTAAGTTATGCAAGAGCCACTCGAAGGCATCTCTTTCAACTTTGCTTTTGCTGTTATGTCGTCGGATACTGAAAGAGCGAGCGTTCCCGCTTCGATCGCGCAATCCTTCACTGAGGGAGATCCTTTTCATGAGACTGCTTCACGAACATTGTTTCTTCGTCTTTTGGACGTTAACTTTGATCAGAAGTTCGCTGCATTCAAACGCGATCTCGACGAGAAACAAGCCGCCACTCAGTCTCAACTGTAGAGGCTAAAAACGGTATCCAAGGCTTCGAGTTCTTTTACCTCTAAAGTACAGTACGACTTCACCAACTCTCTGCTGGATGCAACAGACGGGACCAGCAAGACCATCTCAAAAGGAAACCTTTCAGAAGCCAAGTTATTTCGTTCCGCGGACAAGAACCCCGCTGTTTGGGCAGCAGTGCAAGTACGAATCGACGAACTCGCCGAAGATTCAGAGGAAGAGAAAAAGCTCTGATCAGCCGAAATACGAACGCTAGCTAAGATCCGGGAGAAAAAGCGGAAAAATGCGTCTAGCTGGCCAACTCTACAGCTACCCGCTCTACATCCAGTGAAGCTCCATCCACTCATGGCCTGTCCATTGTCAATTATTTTTCTTCTAATCAGCCTTTCTGTTTTTTTTTCGCATGCAGTCCTTTCGTGGACGTCAGCCTCAACTAGCAGACAAGAGTTTCAGATGCGGCCAAAGAAGCCACTGAGCAAATCCATCTTCCTGCCCAAGCCGTTTTAGAGGAGCCGCTGCAGCCCCTCCAAGCAGTAAAAATACATACTTATGGCAAATACCAAGCTGCATTGAAGAGAATGGGATAATATGAGTATATATATATTTTTTCAGTTTAATCAAATGATTGGGAGACTTTAACCCAGTTGAACTTATTGATAATTTTGTTGAACCATGTGATTCAAGGTTTTTTGGAAGTCTTGAAAAGACAATTTACTCTAAGGGGCTGAAAAATTTCCGTAGCTGTTCATTCATCGTTCGCGTAAATTTTGGTTATGTCAGTTGTGTCCATTACTTTTGACTTTGTCATGGCAACCGCAAACTTCGTGTAGGTTTGGACAAAAATCAACTTTTTCGACGTACTTCTGTATTTTTCTTTTCCAGCTTTGTTCATCATTTTGCTGAATTTCACTAAATTGTACATTTCATAAGCATTCTGGCTTCATAAGCATTCTAGATTATTTTTTGACTTTTTAAGAAAATAGTAATATCCAAGATGGTGGGTCAAATGACGTCATGCGACGTCACAGCCAAAAAATATGTCATTATTTTATAGAGCAAGCTCAGGGCTTCCTGTACCTTAATGGAACGAAAACCCAAGGAGGGGTTTTCATCCCCCTTGTGCCACGATGGGGCTGTTAGTTCGAGGGTTAACAATTGTACCAGCCCTGATGACTTTACGAATGAATAAAAGACTGATTATCAGGACAGAACGTATTATATTTAAGTTAAAGGCATCCTTATGGTTAATGTAGATTTTTAAAATCATATAGGTGCTTCTTGCTTTATTCGCGATACTATTTTTGATGGGTATTAGATTCTCTTTATTTACAGTCCACCCTCAGCTCAGTTTTCTAATAATCGCTCAGCCATCCAGTCCAGTATAGTGATTTTTCGATCAGGCTATTTCTGATCTTCTGGCCACAGGTTCAGTGGTCGAGTGCGCGTGTGCTCCTGCTGTTGTTAACCCGTTGTCAGTTTCCATACAGTTGGAGTTCTGGAAGAATAATGTTTCGTATCTCAATTCCAGTGTTTTGCAGACGTTGTTCGCAGACTATCTTGTATTGTATGCTCGGATGTTAGCGCTATCGGATTGGCTGCTTTTATTGCCATTGGCAACATTGCCTGTTTTCGCACAAAAACTGAGATTCTATGTAGACGAATACCAGATCGAGTACCACGTGGAGAGAACTCCCCTGTGTTTGTTTTGCTTTGAAAAGTTTGCACATCTTCTTTCAGGGTGCTCTGTTAAGTGGTTTACTGACAACCAATCTGTACCTTTGATCGTCGATTCTGGTAGTATGAAACTGTGTTCGCTTCAACTCGCCGGTGATATATTTGATACCGCCAAAGAAAGTAATATCAAAATCGAGGCTGAGTTGATACCTCGTTCATTTAACGCGAAAGCTGATTACTTACGCAAGATCGTCGATTGATGACTGGTCAGTTAAAGATAGCTATTTTCATGAAGTAACCTCTTATCGGGGTCCCTGTTCAATTGATTACTTTCCCAGTTAAAAAAAAAAATTCAAGTTTTTCCCAGTTTCTTTTCGAAGATTCTCTAGCATTTAGTTGGGTAGGAGAAAGCTGTTGGCTGGTGCCACCTGTTTCGTTAGTTAAAAATGTCATCCGCCACATATGTTTTTGTCAATAGAACTGGTTACTCTTTATTGGCCTTTCAGCTCCCTTTTGGCGTTTTTGGTGGATCGTAGGTGGAGTTTCAGATCTTTTGTTATTGATTTTCTCTTTGTTGAGAACGGTAAAGATGTTTAGCTCCATGGGGCAAATAACAGTTCCCTTTTGACTCGGAGAATTTTAGTTGCTTGTCGGCGCTGTACAGTCCAGTGTCCAGTAGAACCTGTCTATGGAGAAGTCATGCCGCGCGGTCACGATTACGCTGTTTTAGGCCGTTGGGTCATGTCACCTTTGTGCGGGACTGCCTGTTTATCATGTGTTGATCTTAGGTGATTGCACTGTTTCAGGCCGTTGGGCCATGTCATCTTTGTGCGGGACTGCCCGTTTATCATGTGTTGATCTTAGGTGATTGCACTGTTTTAGACCTTTGGGCCATGTCATTTTTGTGCGGGACTGCCCGTTTATCACGTGTTGATCTTAGGTGATTATACTGTTTTAGGCCGTTGAGCCATGCCATTTTTGTGCAGGACTGCCAGTATATAGCGTGCTGAATGCAAGATTTAGGCCTCTGGGCCTTCCTTATGTTCTGATCTGCGTGTTGTTGCATTTTTTTTTTTTCTAATTGTTCTCACATTTCTTTTGTTATCTTTCAAGTCTACAAAGTGGATGTGTGTTTACTTCAAAGGTTGCCCACTCAAGAGATCTAGACGACTTCGCAAGTCAGCGGAAGGTCTTACCTTGCGTGCCTGTAAAGCAAAGGCCCCTTCAACAACAGAGCGTTACTCAAGTGACTCTCAAACATTTAGAGAATGGTCTTCGCGCTTTGAGGAAGTCGCTTGTTTGCCGTCTGATGAGACGTCTTTTGCTGACCTCTTTTGCTCCTTATTTGGAGTATTTTGCTGCAGCAAAGTTCCCTCTACTCCACACTTGGTTCTGCCTGTTATGGCATAAATTGGGCACACCATCGGTATGGCTTTCCGACTTGTGATTTGACTTGTGATAGAAATGTTCTCGAGGCGGCTAAAATTCAGCTTGCAAAACCTGTTTCCATAAAAAGGGGGGCGCTGTTACTCCCGAGATGATCTTGAGGATATATAATAGGTTTGCGGGCGCCAAGGCTAATCCTGCTAATCTTCGCTTAGCTGCAATTTGCGTGACTGCCTAGTCGGCTTTTCTCCGCGGCAACGAGTTAGCTAGCCTTCGTGGCTGTAACGTTAGTTTTTGCGATGCAGTTGTCAAGATTTATATATGTAAGAGCAAAACAGATGTTTATTATATGAGATTTTTAGTTTTGATTTTATGAATTTATTTTCTTCGGAGATGTAGCATATTTTGCTCTCAAAAAATTCGTATTACAAATAAAGTTTTAGACTTGGCATGCGTTTGCGGAACTAGGATATCTTATACACTTGTTTAATCTACATAGCTTAAGAACAGGGGCCGCTAAGGAGCAGGCATCAGCAATCTACACTTTTTATGTCACGGCAGATAGAAGACTGATCGAGCCAAGGACGGCTAGCCACGGCTACATTACGATAGGTTAGAATCTTTACTTTCAGTGACTAGAAGTTTGCACACTTAGATTCCTTTGTTCTCTTTCTTTATTTTCGAAAGCGGGCATCAATAAACGAGATGCCCGCCCCTGATGCTGTGTTTGTGTTTATTAAGATTAGTTACAAAATATTTTATAATCGTTTCAGGGTGATTACAGTATAAATATATTTTGTAACGTTTCGCTAATTACACTGGAGTATGTTCACTATGTATGGTTCGTGTTAACTGTAGAAGTATTTTAGGCGTGAATCCCTGAGGGGCTAGTAGGCTATTTAAGAATTTGTAAGTTATGCAAGAGCCACTCGAAGGCATCTCTTTCAACTTTGCTTTTTAATTTTTCTGTTTATTCACTGCTGTATTTTCTTTATGATGATGAAACGCTCGCTGTATCCTGCATCAGTAAACGAGATGCCCATGCCCCTGATGCTGTGTTTGTGTTTATTAAGATTAGTTACAAAATATTTTATAATCGTTTCAGGGTGATTAGAGTATAATGGCTGTTGATGTTATTCTGCTATTTCAAAATACTGATCACATGATTGTTGTTGGCCTGATCACTTGCTGCATTTGTGCACTCTTTGCACTTAAAAAGTACTATTATATTCCAAGGCCCTGCCCACACCATGCCAAAGAAATTTCAAAATTTTATTGCTATGTTCAGGCCTACTAATCCAGAGAAACTGTCAACCAAAAATGGAGCTTTTCAAAATGCACTACCTACTGGAAGAATTTGAAAACACATCTTCTCATTTGAATGTAGACAGAAAAAAATTTGAAAAGAGAGCTTTTAGAAAATGATGACTAGATGACGATGGTGAAAATTTAATCCTCCACTTAAGGGTGTATTTGATCATTTCTGCCACAAATGATCAGGGGCACCCAACGGATGGTTTCGGTAAATTATCTGTTCGGAAGGCCTTTAATCCCCTCTGATTTTCTTGAGAGAATTGGCATCTCGAACTTTCGTGATATGAGAAATTTAATGTCTGTTGTTTTCGGACTGTTGAAAATGTCGTTTTGGGTACCGAAGAAAGGTCAGCTATCATTTTCGGAAAGGCGATAAGACCTAAGGTTTTTGGGAAATGGACAAAAAAGCCCTAATAAATTCGAGAATACTCAAGTTCCCCTAGAATATCCGAACAGATAACATTTTTTTAGTGCAACCTAAAATTAACCTACAGAGATTTAAAAGTACTCCAGATAGCCTAAAACAGCGTCTAACAGCATTCGAGAGAAAACGGTCGTTGGGTGCCCCTGAATGATTACAAGTTGCCTTTAGGCAAATAACATTTGATGCGTTTTCAGAGAGAAAAGGTCATTTACAAATTTTCCAGTGTAGTGTGGACGGGACAAAAAACATGTGCTGTTTACTTAAAATCGTGCATGCAAGAAGAATCTAATTATTAGAAAAATTGAACCTACCAGACAATTACTGCTAGATTGTTTCCACGATGGAAAACAGCCTTTATCAAGTTGCAATGATGTACACTTCCTCTTCTGTGGAAGGAACAGTGACATCATAATTATTATATTTTAGTATGTACACTAAAAAAATTTTTTTCCCAACAAAATTATTTGCCTAACTTGCTTCTGGTAATCCTGGAGAGTTAGAAATGCCAGGTTGTGATAATGTTATTGCCTATTATTTTCAGATTTAGAAGGTTTCTCTGGGGAATTCATGTCTCATCCGTTTAAAGCTAATGCACTACAGTGTACATAGACTGTTCCATGCAAATGATCATTTTGAAATAATTCACTAACTCTCATGAGCAGTGTACATTAAAGGAGCTCAGTCAGGGCTTGCGTCTATTGAAAAGTTTAGCCTCGATTTTTTAAATTTGTCATTTGTAATCCGTGTTAATCTTCTCCATCCTTAGCCATCCTTGTTCCTTTATGGTTTATCATTATCTCTTTGGTGTTTTTCTATCTTATTAAACTGTAATTTTCAGGTTTCCTACTGGCCATTTGAAGGTAATTTTGTATTTGACCAAAATAACTCAAAATACCATGACTGAGCTCCTTTAGGTAGTCTATGCAAGCAAGATGGCCACACCAAGGGCTGTACCATTTGGAAAAATACTTCATATTCTTCTCACAAATTTCACATACAGTGCATCTAGAATATCTCTACATGTAGTGTCTATAAGGGCGAGTACTTGGAGAAGCACTGCATAATGACTCCACAATTGTTGCAAGGGGGACTACATGCACATCATGCACTTTTGTTTTCCCATGTTTTCATACATTTATATATGATTATTAATATTGTTTTTATTACCATGGCCCACGGCACGGGTACGTGACGGCTTTGATCTGCTGCTGTGTTCTGTTTGATATCAATAACAGGGAAGAAGGTTAAACTGCAAATTAAGTGTATTGTAACATTAGTGCAAAGTCTTGCCATGTGACCTACTGTACATGTATGCCCTATACTGTGCCTTTAAACTGTGCCTCCTGCAGGGAGCAGGGATGGCACACTGGTGAGAGCACTCGCCTTCCACCAATGTGGCGTGGGTGCAATTCCCACCTGGTGCCATATGTGGGCTGAGTTTGGTGTTGTTGCAAAAATGCAATTAAACTTCAGAGTTTACATGCTACCCCAGCACCAGGACCAAAGCTTGAACATGGTTGTTCATTGACAGCAATCATGGAAAGCCACACTTTTACCATGGTGAACCATGAATGTTAAATGGCACAAGGCTGAGCATGGGCGACCATGGTCAAATTGATTGTGAAAAGGAAGACGGCCAATCATGGTTGACCATGTTCAAAGAACAGGGTTGACCATAGTCAAACATTGGTAGCAGTAACACATAAATTTGAATTCGCTGACACATTCTGGAGGGTATTATTGCAGTTGAAACATCAAATAACTGTGCATATGGTACATCATGGAATAGCATGGCAAACCATGTCCTTTGTTTGATGTACACTGTAGACCATTGATGAATTAATGAGTAACCATATGTCCTTAATATTTAAATGTAGACCATAAAATAACATGGTTAACCATATTTCTTGTTTTATGCACACCATGAAATAACATAATGGTTAGCCATGTCATTTTTTTTTATGTAGACCATGAAATAACAGTTGCTCAACCAACTAATAAATAGACAGTGTTTAATAATTACTTAAACCAGGAAGTTACACTCACAAAAATATTATAAATTATGGTAACACTCCTTGCAGTTCTGCAGACATGGTTTACAATGTACATACCAAATACAGAACTTATGAATAAAAGCACACTGAACTGAGTCATACTGTATTTTGTACTTCAATTCATTGGATTTATTTGATTTGATGGTTAAAATAACCAGGGCATCTGACAGGATGCAGTGATGTAGATCCGCATAATTTGCTAACATGCATCCACATCCTCCACATAATCTTACAACCTGGCTCTGATTACAAGTTAACCTGACATAAGCCCGCAATCCAATCCAAAACCATTACTTGGCCAGTGGTAAACTTTAAAAAATCATGTGATCTCAATGAGCTCTAACCCTGAGCCCACCATATGGTCATGTGATACTGGTCAGTAGATACCTTGCTTAGACAGGTGTTAATTGACCACAACATGGATATCCAATATCAAAAATGTACATGAATGCTGTAAAGCAAGACTGCATGATTTAGCTTGGTAAATAGTTCAAGCTGGAGTATGACCATGTCGTGCGATGTCATTGTCATAGGGCGTACATGCCTGCAATCCATGCCGTTAACCATGTTGACCATGAAAAAAGAGTTTCATGGTTTTCTATTTCTATGTGTGCATGTGGTTCTGTTCCTTTAGTTATAGTTATGTTCCTTTAGTTCTTATCATCAGGAACATCTTCAATTGCCCCAGGGGGTGGGGCATTTTCTCTTATTTCCTGCAAATATTTCTCCACATAGTGGGGCATTTGTCGCTTTTTGCACGCTGTTGAAAACCATTCCCCACCTATATCCCGGGGTAGGGGGGGGGGGGGAGGTCGGTTTTTTTTTTTTTTTTTTTTGACTGGTGCATAACATAATTGACAAGCGCAGTAACAAAGGTTTTTTTACATGTTCATTACTAATGGGTAAAGTTTTAAAATTTTCGACGGAAATGTTATAACGTGAGTCGCTAAATAGTAAGCAATGCGTAGATACGGGGTTATGGACAATACATTTGTGAAAACATAACTTGTTACACGTACACTGGTTTTCAAATTTGCCATTTGCAAAAATTACCCGCTGGTTTACAGCTTCTCGAACAAACTTAGAAACTTTGTCCAGCAAATTATCACAGCGAGCGATATTAGAAACATAACCAGACACTGGTTCATAAAATATGCCCGAGCTAAAACTAAATTTGCTTGAATCAAATCAATAACTAACGGCAAGCTATATGCACATGGCGGCTTCTCAATTCCTATACTCAAATCTCTTCTGTGAATATTAGAATTGAGAAAAAGCAACCAGATTACAGTTAATACAGTCTTCATATAATGAGATAAAACAGCTCATTTACTTACCAAGAAGTTAACCATCAGAGTCAAATATCTGGAGTATCCTTTTAACTCCAACCCACCACAGGCGAAATTTTTCTCAAGTTGGACGATCGATGGGTATTGTGGGATATTCCTCCTTTGGCCTTTCACGTGACGTCATCAAATTCTTAAATACAAAACTAAAGAGCCACCAAAGTGTTTAACCTTATTAGGCGTAAGAGGAACTAATTTTATATCTGTTTACAACTTTCCAGCTCAATGGCGTCGCTCGTTTGGAAACCAGCGCATTTTGAATTTCAAAGTCATGGCGGTGCGTGACATAAAGCTACGATCGCGTTTGTTGAAAAATATGTATTTATCTCGTGATTTTTAGCCATTTAAGACGTTCAAGTATTTGGAAAAGTGCTTATTTAAATGTTTGTTTGTTCAGTGCAGTTAATCAGTGTCCTAGATAGCCAAAGTAAGTTCCAGATGTTAACACTATTTCCGGTGTCCCACAGAACACCAACATGGTGGCTCCATGCTTGCGCAGAACATTTCGATGAATATCTCAACTTTGGGACACCACGCACAACTTAAACTTGGAGAACTGTCTTCTTTATTTATCTTCTAGGATATCACAATTTCTTGACGTTATCCACTGAATGATTTTTGATTTTATTTTTTATTGAGTGACAGAGAAAACACTCTATTAGTCTAGACCCAATTCTCGAATTCTGTATCAATAACTTGCGTCTTCAATGAGGAAACTGTGTATCAGGTTGTGTTCCCTTGTTTTTCCCGTTAGTTGCACCATGCGAATTTGAGCGGCAGAAAACAAAACAGCCAATCGAGTGTAAAGGAAACGAGCTACTAAGCATTAAAACTAAGCATTACCGAGCAAACAGCTGGTTGAAATTGAGGATAGACGCTGTCCACCCACACGGCAAAAGGGAGTTTTAGCAACAACGACAACTCCAAGGACAACCTCGATTAGTCCCCGCGATTGTCATCATTTTATTTCTTAATAAAATACAAAACGACTTTTACTCATCCTACGAATCTTCAAGGATTTAGATTCATTTAGTTAGTCTATCGCTGTCAACGATATCCCAAACAGAGCATGTAAGGCAGCGTCGAAATTCCAAAAACAAATTTCAAAAATTGGCCGTCGAATTTCACGTTCTTTAGAATGCGTTGAATGCGGTCATTCCACGTTCAAGTAGTTGTTTTGTGAAGAACGGCAAAGAAAAGAACATAGCCGAGTTAAAACATACGCGTACACAGCCGTTGTACTCGTTACCGTTGTACTGGATGGCAAAACACTCTATGGCGCAGTGGAGAAAGCGCTCGCTTTCCACCAAAGTGGCCTGGACCCGGCGTCATAAGTGGGTTGAATTTGTTGCTGGTTCTCACCTTGCTCCGAAGGTTTTTTAATCCGGAAACATTGGACGAAGAGCTTCTCCGTGGGATGTGCCACTAAATTCCTATTTATTTTACCTAATTTATCAATGTACACTGATCCTTCTGATGTTCGTTCTACGCACTAGAAGCTAATCCGAGAAAAAACAAATTTCTCTGGCGAAGCGGCAGGTCAAAACTAAATCACACTACATAATATCCACCTAAAATCCTTAGCTCTCTAAATATAATATTCTCAACTTAAAAGTACTATTGACATTTGTCCTCTTTATGATAACTTTAACTTAGGAGAAAAGTGAATTTACATATTAACTTACTACAATTTGAACCTCTCTACAATGGCCACCTGGACAGAGGAAAGTGCCCGTTGTAGAGCGGTTGCGGAGCGTTTTGGAGAGGTGGGGTTGTAGTATACCTGTTTTGCTTTGTTTGTTTGTGTTTTTTTTTTTTGCGTATCACAATCAGAATTTATCAATAAAACAGAAACCAAGTTTTGTGAACTTCTACAGAACTGAAAATGGGTTCTTGTATCAGTACACCGTTCGTCAGACGTTGAATAACTGACCGTTGTCCAGAAGTTATTTTGGCAGTTGGGACGCACTTAAGCGACGGTGCCGTTGTGAAGAGATGGCCGCTGTAGAGAGGTTAAAATGAAAGTGAGGGTTCGCACCGTTCGCTAGGCGCGATTGCCGCCGCATTATCGAGTCCGGAGCGCGAGCTTCTTTCCCGAACAGCAGCTGGTAATCGAGCCCAACCGTCCACCGGGACAAAAAAGTGGCCGTTGTACAGAGGTGGCCGTTAATGGAGGCTCGACCTTTTTTATTTTATTTTATTAATGCCACACAAAGAACACTACTTACAATGCCATATTTACATTACGTACATTAAGATACTTACCTGGAATACTCTACACGTTACATTACTTACATTACGGTACTTACACTACTCGTACAGAATACAAAATCGGCCATAGTGAAAATAGCAAATAACACTGTACAACTTATGTCCGTACTTACACCTGAATACAGTTATGTTACGATTCGGTTTCCAACTAAGGCAATGCTAAGTCTAACAAAATGCAACAGCATTTATAAAAAATCCCGGCTCCTTCTTCGGGTACTGTACACAAATGAGAACATGTTTGTGAGTCATTCATTGTATTTCGGTGCAGAACTGTACATGTATCTAGTCTTTTTTTTCGTACGGTAGACGAAGTAGAAGCTCAAATCCACTGCTGTTTAAAAGCCAAGGCAACAAGCTAATTAAGAATCAGGATTTTGTCTTCATATAAATAGTCCTACATGACTCTATGGAGACATTTTCAGTAATGTCTGGTTACCCGTCAATTACACTACATTGCATTTTTCATCCTTTCTTTATACGTGGTATTTCAAGTTACATATATACACAGTGTTATCCAGCTAAGTCTTTACGTAAAATACATCGCTCCTTTCATTCTGTAGTTTACTTGAATGGCTCTTGAAGACTTCTCCAAATCTACCACGTCCTTGATGCCACTGCCGCTAAAAAGTTAAACATGACAACACTTAAAAGGAGGAAAAAAATAGGTCGCGATAAGGTACCTAGAAAATTTGACAAAATCTTGCCACTGAAGACCCACCTTTCATTTTCACCATTGGTCACGTGGTGTCTAGCTCGGAACGCCACCAAATGTGCATAATAGGCAGGGGCTGGCATGGAGACACTACGATTGCACCGTGCATACAGGTGACAGAGCTGATAAGTGAGCTGTTGAAGACCGTCTGCTGTGAAGGCGTTATCGTCGTACAAAACGTGATAGTGTGTAGGTCGGCTTGTTCCCTGATGAGAAACCAGTCACCTTCTCGGTCAAATAAGTGTTAATATCTAAGGCGAGAGTGACAACATTAACGCCTTACAGTTGAACCTTACAACCTAGTTTAGTTATTTAATAAAAGCTAACGTTAAACAAAAATGAAACCTGGAGCGCAGGTGTTGGGGAAATCGGTAGGACTAAAGAGCGTTTGGAAAGCTTAAAAAACGAGATGTTTACCAGCAAGCGACTTGTTCAGCAAAAAGGTAATAAATAAACAAAGACAAGAAAAGGAGGGAATGAACTCAGTGATCGACTGCTGCTAAATAGAGACGCAGGCGCGATGTGAATAAAGTAGACAGACAGACAGACAGACAGACAGGCAGACAGGCAGGCAGACAGACAGGCAGGCAGGCAGTTGCAAAAAAGACGTACAGACAGACAAAATCAGGTAGGCAAACAAACAAGTAAGCAGACCGTCAGAGGGCCACAGGTTCATTAGTTGTACAAACTATTATGTGTTACCCTCTTTAAATGAAGTCTGATTGATTGATCATGACTGATTGATTGATTGATTGACTGACTGACTGACTGATTGATTGATTGATTCAGTTGATTAATTGATTGATTGATTGATTGATTGATTGATTGATTGATTGATTGATTGATTGATTGAATGAATGAATGAATGAATGAATGGAAAGAGTGTCAAGGTTCCTTACAAACAAGTCGCACGGTATCATGATCCGAGAGATCTTGAATCGTAAATCGTGATCCTGATCTTTGCAAAGAGACAAACCCGGAGACTGGTTAATTCATGGTTAAATTGCAATACCCTATTTTACAATAAGAAAACATAAAGGGAGTAACTCGTTTAGTACAATCCACTGTGAAGCAAACTGGAGTTTCTCACTAAGTCACACTTCCAAAAAAAAAGACCCTCGCGAAAGTTAAATGACATCAAATTACCTGGATTCCAAAGTGGCTGCACAGATAGAAGTCAAACTCATATGGGTGTGTTATACCACTGTCAACAGTGGTGCCTGGGGGTACATTCTCATCTGCGCCCGAGGCATCTCGTTTGTCTTCACAGAATAGTCTTGTATGATGCCGCTTCTGAACCACAACAAAAGTGATTCCTGGGCGATATTCCTTTTCCAGCATCATACAGGCCTCCTGAACAGCACGCACTTCATGAACTAGTACTTGGTCAAACCGACCCTTGCTGACTCCATTTCGGTAAAAAACGATTTTGGACGGCTTTAGTGTCCTGTTGGCTTTGTAGAACTCGATAAGAAGCTCTTTCACCATAGCAGCCAGATCGTTGATTATATCCCGGAAACCTCCTGATATGTAGTGACTCTGCGCTCGAACTTGTGCGCGGTATTTAGCTGCATTTGTATCCATACTGGCAACAACAGCAGCGATGGACGGAATCTTATTAGAGGGGAAAATGTGTGTTACATCAGCACCAAAAATGATGACAGGTTCTCTGAATACGGGTGACTTGTCTGCCAGATCAATAACATGATTGATTCCACCCAGCTTTGCATTTATTTTCAAGGCGATGTTGGCGCAGAGGTCAGGTTTCGCTTGTTGCACATACTTCGACAGAACACATTGAGTTGGAATACCAAGAACGATGTCACCGACTCGTTTGATCTCAGGATAAAGACGCTTACTTCTTTCTGGCAGGACAACCATGATGAGCTGAAGATCTGGGATCTCTACTACCCACTTACAGAACAGATTTTCAACCTGACAAAAATAAGAGCAAATTAATTGTCTCCTCTCCTTTCAATATGGTTTAAAACCACATATCAAATTAAGTTTAGTCTAAGAATTAAACCAGCTGGTAGGTAATATAAAAAAGTCCCTCGGATGTTCTGAAGTTATTCAATAAATGTCTCGAGAAGATTATTTCAGGAGAATAACTTTCTGTAACTAGAACACAATAATAGAACTTGTACAAACAGAGTCATTCCCCTCCAGAAGGAATGCTAAAGGAAAACAACTAAAACAAGCACTTTTAGAAATGATTGTATGGATCGCGGACCCGTATCTCGTTTATTACCATGCGGAAGGCAACATACGTATATTATACCAGCAGCAACAAAATTATAAAGCCAAACATATCTTCGCGGAATGAGTACAGTGTGTTCATCCCAGTCAACCTTTGTTTCTTGGAGTGAAATAATGCGAGAATGTTCTATATTTTGTCGACATGTGCATTCACTGCTATATCCCACTTTGAAATGTGCGAGAGCCTTTTTGCTAATCTCACGGCTAGTCCGTCTGTTCGTCCGTCCGTCCGTTTAACTGTCTGTCAGTCAGTCAGTGAGTCAGTCAGACACGCAGTGAGTCAGTCAGACAGACAGACAGTCAGTTAGAAAAGAAGGAAGGAAGGAAGGGAGGAAGGAAGGAAGGAAGGAAGGGAACAGCTCACATCACTGTCGGCCTTCGCGTATGTCATTACAGCTGGCTCCTCTGTCATCTTCATTCCCTCTCCACAAGACACAGACGCCATTTGCTGACCAAACTTTCTCAGATCATCTTCACCACACAAATGGGAAGGAACAAAACAAGCTAAAGCCCAGGTTTCAATCTGGGCTCCCTCATGAAATGAGTTGTTAAGTAGGTCCCACGAACCATCCCGTGGAACCAAAGCTTGATCTTGTGGTCCAAGCTTGATTTTAGGTGCTGGCAGTACACGGCCATCTACCCTGACCATTAATGGGCTAACAGAAGTCTGGAACTCTTCCTTTAAATACTTCTTACTGGTCTGTATCATTTCTCGGGCCTAGGTTGGAACGGTAAACATTGACATTAATTACCTTAACTTTATATATCATAAACGTATTTCGTTCGTTGTTACCGGTAATATTAAATGTATGATTACTGACTCTTGCCCTTCATCAATTCGTTAGCCTGATGAAAACAATGTGATCTAGTATTTCATAACAAGCGTACTATTTGACATGATTATTATTATTATTATTATTATTATTATTATTATTATTATTATTATCATTATTATTATTATTGTCATCATTACTATTACTATTTTTTATTAACAAAGTTATACATGTTTATTGTGACAAAAACTAGAGCTAAGCTTTACAAAATGCTATAATATTTACATAATTTGATGTCTGTTAAACCTGTAAAACATGTTTCCGTATCTAATCATGATATCATGGTTACTACAACTAATACTAATACTACTATCATCCTCATAACATTAATTAACATATTCCATACAAATTGGTATATACAAGGTAAAAGTAAGTAAAAGAAATAAACTATTAAAACCTATTTCAACAGTGTTTACATAATGGCTCCCTCCTGGGTTTCAACGTCAATATCGGTATATTACAAGGTAAAAGTAAATAAAAGAAATAAACTATTAAAACCTATTTCAACAGTGTTTACATAATGGCTCCCTCCTGGGTTTCAACGTCAATATCAATGTTCTTAAAGTCACAAAAGGCTTTCCTTCTAGCTCTTGAACCTCTTAGGCAGATTAGTGCGGATCTTAGTAAAGCGAAGGATGTCCTTGCTCTTATCCAGGAGATTGTTTTAGCATAATGTTCTCCTTTCTTGATGGAGATCAGCTGCGCCAGTCTGGAATGGTATTGCAAGCACTCGTTTCCCATGCCGCCTGTTGACGTGAAAATAAGGGGTGTAAAAGTTCCTTGTTCGATATCCAAAACCCTCCTCGCGTAAAGGCGCTTCTTCTCGTTCTCATGGTTGCGGTATATCTGTTGGAGCTCTAGGTCCCTATACGAATCAGCATTAGGGTGACAAACCATCACGTCAAAGAATGCTGATCGTTGGTTCTCCCAGAACCCGCGCGCATGAATATCTAATCTCGCATCTGGAGCTCGATTAGAACCTCTTCCCAGCTGTTCACCCGAGATGTCTTGCAGGACAGGCTCAATCTCAACATCGGTACAAACCATATTCAGGAGTTCGGCTTCTAAGTCCCTCAGCTCATTGTGACGTTGGGTAACGAACCCACCTCTCTTACATATCATTGCGTGGTCCACTGTAAAAGCATCACCGCATACACAGGTGGACGGGATATCATCAACCGGCCAATCGTAGCGCAGTTTGATTGCATCGCGGAACTCTCTCTTATTTAGATTGAAACCCATTTCACGAAGGGGGAGTACCGTCAGCCAAACAGATGACCCTTTTTCCGCAGCAAGGTCGTGCCCGTTGGACTTTTTGTGGGGCTACCCCTCTGATATGCTCTGCCCTGTCTTGGAGCACCGTTGCTCTCTCACTCCTCATTGCCTGTTGTAGTGGCTTGACCAAAGAATCATCCGGCATCTGATGGGATTGAGCCACGATCTGTTGGACCAGCGGGATGGTAACTTTGACGGAGGAGGATTGCTCAAGATTTGCGTCAAGACACGGGTTTGTCATGCCAAGCCCCCCTAGACGGACTGGCAGTGCTAGAATGTCCCTGTCCAGCCGAGTGCACCTATGCTCCGTAATTGCAGGGATGAGCACCTTAGATATGGCATTCTTCAAAGGCTCCAATAATTCTTGAATATCAGGCAAAGTCCTCAAAAAATAGGTCCATCAGTGCTTGAGGCCAAAGGTGTAAGTAGCATAACACGCTTGAGGCTGAGAAAGAGCAAACTCTGCCAGCTTGGTAATCTCGCTGACCTAGTTGGTCACCTTCTCGCTAACGTATTCCTCTAGATATTCCCGTGAACGTATCACCGCACCCAGATGTTTTTGTCCCTCTACCGTCACATTATTATTATTATTATCATTATTATTATTACTATTACTATTATTATTATTATTATTATTATTATTATTATTATTATCATCATTATTATTGTTTGCACTTCAGAACACTGCGATAAATGAAAAACTTAAAATCATTTTAGTTTAAAATTAATGACGTTTCGACGTTCCCTCGTCATTTTCAAGGCAACTGAGTAAATAGAATATGTACGAATTCTCAAGGGACACGGATGCAAAGAAAACATTCTCATTTTGAAAAACAATCCCTTTTTAGATATGCAATGAAACTCAGTCAAATGAAATGAGATCAACTCAAAAATCCAGTCAACTAATCGTTTAAATCGATCGATCGATCGATCGATCAATCAGTCAAACGACCAATCAATCGGCAGCTTAAGTTTAGGTTGGTTAATCACTGACCATTAAGGCTGATTTCAAATTGATTGTAATTGATCACATGTCTTCTTATAACCATAGCTAATGCAATAAAATGCCTGATCAAGTAAACCATTTTGAGAATGACAAAGGGTAAATTGTCAAAGTTCTCTGATATTAATTTTTTTCAAGTATAAACGATGGTAGGAAGACTCTATTGATAATCGTAACGATAACAAAATTCTCGATCGTGATTGGTTCTCCGCGCGCCAATCGGCGTAAGGTCACATGGGTGTTCAATTACAGGTATCTAATTTGAACTGTTTGTAATTGGATACCTGCAATTGGATACCCACGTGATTCGCACATCAATAATGGCTTCCTTCTTAATGTTTCCTACAGCTTTTAAAACTTATGGAAAGAGCTTATGACTTTTTCGCTGAAAGGAAGTTCTCTAATGACTCTTAATTTCGAAATTTGTTATAGATATGATTAATTATAATAATTAATTCGTAATTGGACCTCGTGTCGTACAATTCAGGGAGTAATCGTGCCCGTTATTTCAAATCGGCCTCGTGCTTCGCGCTCGTCCGATTTTGAAATTACTCGCGCAATTATTCCCTGAATTGTACTCCACTCGGCCAATTATGATTACTAATTGGTATAATTTCCAGAGGTGAATATAAGAATTGCACATTCTGATTGGCCGAAAAGCTCGTCTTATGACGCTTTATTCACCGCGCTAGGCGGTGAATATAGCATTTCTGAGCTTGGTTAGTAAGCTCGCCACCTTAACTTTGCCATGTCGGCAAATAAACATAGGGGACACTTGCTGAATGAAATTTTCGTTTATTCGAAAGACATCACTCGGAGTCCAGGATATTTGAAAGGATGGAGACTTTTCAAAATGACTGCTCTTGCCCTTTGATCAAAAATCTTTTCAAGAACTCGTATTCAAGGCATTTAAGAATCGTAAACGGAGTGGTTACGTTGATCGTCAGCAGGTGAGATCGATTGACTGAAATTTATTTTTCTTCACACTAAAGCTGCTAAACTGTGAATGAAGTCAAAAACGAAAAACAAAGGCACCGGATGAATTTATTTTCGTAGTGTTTCGCTTGTTTGTTTTACCGCCGAACTCGATGAGTAAATTGATTCACAATCGATGCACATGTAATTATTAAAACTACGGCTACATACCTGCATGCAAACGAATAATCGCGTCTGTGTTTTAAGCCTGGTTTTCACTAGTGATGCAAGCACAAGCGCAAGCACAAGCACAAGGATCAAAAGTTTTCCTTTTTCCTGTGCTTGCGGTAATGCTTATGTTTGCGCCGCAACAAGTGAAAAGGAAATACCGCTCAGGCATAACACAAGCACAAAGATATTTACCACACGTGGTTATGTTTGGCCGATGAAAGCACTGGATCCAGATTACCATGCGCCTAAACAGTTTTCCAAAATGGCGGAAAGTTCGGATGATTTTGCTTGGGTTTGTGTTTGCGTCGAATTTCGTTTTCACTTGAGTCATCCCTATTGCTTGCGTTTGTGCTTGCGCTTGTTCTTGAGCTCGTACTTGCGTCGCTAGTGAAAACTGGGCTTAATGTCGCGCTCCAACGCCGTACGTAAAACGATAAAACTGGATTATTGCACGAGGATAACACCAATTCAAATCAAATCTGGCGGCTTTACTTGTATTTTGGGGCAGTCATGGGCAACTTAGGGTAAGTAGGTTCTTAATTAGGTTCTTAATTTCTATGAAGGAGATATAGTTGTTGATTACCAGAAAAATAAATAAACTAGGGTTTGGTCCTTGAATATAAAGTACATATTCACAAATGTATTATATATTTTCTTGTAATACAAATTTCCTATCTCAAAGTCACACTCCTTGGTTAAAATGGTTATGATAAATTAACTGTAACCCACATATATAAGAAACTGCTTGATCGTGCTTGCCTAAACAGGTTCTTATATTTTTGGACGTAAAAATGGCAAAATTCTGCAAGCAGGTTCTTAAACCACTGGGGTCTTACAAGTGGGTTTTTACTGTATCACGTGAGAGAGTTCAACTTGAAAAAATATTTAAAAAAGAAAGAAGATAGTAGTCATGTACCCAATGACGAATATTACGCTGTCGTTCAGGTGCTGAGCGTGCAGTACTCTTGATCAGGTTTTCAATCTGCTCATCAGTCAGATATCTTCTTTCACAGGGAATAAGGGTACACACTTCCAATGGAAGATAATAATCTTTTTTCTGGCTAACTTGTACGCAGGGTAGGTGAGGATATCTGTAGATAGAAAGTGCAGTGTTTTTGTAATTTTTCGTTCTTTACAAATATAAGTAGAAGTTACACTTAATTCAAAGACTGCACTTAAAAGTACACTACAGATCTGCACTTCACTAAACAAACAAAAAATGCATAACGGGTATGAAAGACGTGAAACGATCATTTTGCGCAGTCATTTTGAACTCAGTTGACCCAGTTCCATTAAGTGCATATCATGAGAATTCTTGAGGTTCTGTAATTCATAGTTTGATTTTAACTCATCTTTCTCTTTTAAGCAAACAGTTTTTTATAATAATGAGTAACTGAACAATACCTCAGAGGCAAATTGTATCTATCCTTAAAATATTTGACTACAGTTGTTTTGACTTTGCGACCAGTTAGTTCCTCCTGAACATCGAACTGAAGCTTTTCTGCGGGAAGGTCTGTAACTCCCCACACGGTGTACTTTCTCTTAATAGAGGCTGCAAGAGTGGTTTGTATACGGATCCCTGAAGGACAAAGAAAGGTATCATTTAGTCAATCATTCATAAATAGAAAGTGAATAATAGTGTAACCTTGTGAATCCTAACCCCAAACAGAAATACGTTCTGACACCCAGGCGTGTATCTTTTGTTTCTCAGTACTGGTAATTTTTACCACTGTTAGCATCTGATAATTAATTTCTGTTTATTCTCTGTTGCTCTCCGCTGTCAAGTTCACGAAATAAAGTATCACATACGTACAGGATGGTTGTATAAAAGTTAGCAATAATTATTGGTCTATGCATATACATGTTCATAGAAATGATCAACTTGCATTCATCAGAAATTACTGTACGTTGAAGTCATAGCTTAGACCTTATGCACTCATACCACGTATGGCCTTCTCAAGCCTTTGTTTATCGAGTGGAAAGCTACGGTCTTCAAGACTTTGGGGCGTTACATCAGGTCCATGGATTTCACATAAGAAGCCTATGGCATCTTGGCTCTTGTCAAACACCTTTTCAGAGACTGAAATGATAACAACAACAGCAGATCAAAATGAAAAATAGATATAGAAATATAAAGTTTAATTGCAGACATTAGGCTAGAGAACCCAGGATTTAGACTTCTGGGCAGATATGAACCATTTATAAAATGTCCTGACAAGAAACTTATTCTATGCAACTAGTCAAAAGGGGAATCGCTCCAGCCGCCCAGTTTTGTAAATTTTTAAAGCTACATGTACTGACCATCCTCTAACCTACACGGTCCGATGATCGCCTCGCAGGTGATCGTTCTATCTTAGAAGCTTGTGCGTCAAAGCGATATGAATGCAATAGGGACTTTTAAGATATAGTACGGCTAGGCTGTAGTACGGCGGCAAATAGCGAGGATCGCTTCCGGTGACATCATGACGCGTGTCCTAGTACTGCTTTCCCGCCGTAGCCCTTGCTCTCCACTGAGGGAAAGTGCCTGGTTTCACGTACTCTTCACTAAGCGAGTAAAAGCCTGTCGTTTTAACGCTTTTTTCACTTTTTGAACACCCTAGTTTGAAGAAAAAGTACCCAATCATGAAAATCCGTTCTAAAGTAATTGTTTCTTTGTCATTTGTACAGAAAATTTGTGCGATTTAAACATCTACTGTGAGCAACAGTCATATTTGTAGCGGGCGGAACAGTTGCAGATATGGGAGCTTCGTATGTACTTATCACATATGAACACCCTGCCCGTGCTGAAATCGAGCTTTTCATTAGTATTATTTTGTTTTGTGGTAGGAGCTATTTACAGGGGGTTCTAAAAGGCAAAACTAGGTCCTCGGAGATCATGGGAGATGCAAGACGGATACAGAAGAAGTAAAAGATTGTCATTAATGAAGCTTATGTCGCATGAAAGTAGAATAAAGTCAATGATTTTTTCTTGCACGAAGCCATTTTTGTAAAGACAGGTATAGGCTGCACACGACATTGTCGTACACGTACAACGAAATCTTAATTCGTTTGAGTTTCACGAAGAAAACGATGTTGCCAGCCTAATCCCTCACGGCCAAAGAAGCCGAAGTAGTAGCTCGCCGTAGCGTATCTGTAGGGATTTTAAGATATGGTACGGCTAGGCTGTAGTACGGCGGCAGTTAGTGAAGATCACTTCCCGTGACGTCATGACGCGCGTACCAGTACGGCATTCCCGCCGTAGCCTTGCTTTCTACTAAGGGAAAGTGCCTGGTTTCACGTACTCTGCACCACGTGAGTAATAAGCCTGCTGTTTACTTCTCATTTTAACGCTTTTTGCACTGTTTGACCAGCCTAGTTCAAAGATCAAGTTGTCAATCATAAAAATCAGTTCTAAGATCATTGTTTCTTTGTCATTTGTACAGAGAATTTGAACGATATTAACACCTACCGCGAGAGGATCAATTCAGTCATATTAGTATCGGGCCGAACAGCCGTTTATAAGAAAGCTTCGTATGTTCTAATCTGAGCTATAATTGTTTATTACTGTTCAAAATGTATTTTATTATAATCGAGTTTTGTATTTTCGGGCTTATCACGTAATCATTGTACGAACAACCTGTCCGTTTTGAAATCGAGCGTTTTTATATCAGAGTTTGTATTTTGTTTTGTGGTTGGAATTACAGGAGGTTCTATCAAGTTCTAAAAGGCAAATCTGAGTTCTGGGAGATGTAAGACGGATACAGGAGAAGGAAATAATTGTCATTAATCAAGCCTATTTCGTATGAAAGTAGAATGATCTCTGGTTTACTTGAAAGTAGTCATTTTTGTAAAGACACGTAGAGACTGCACATACCGTTGCCGTACAGGAAAATCTTAATCATTTGAGTTTGGCGGGTAAAACACCGTTGTCAGCCTAGTCTCTCACGGCAAAAGTAGCCTTAGTAGCACCTCGCCGTAGTGTATCTTAAAGTCCCTATTCCCTAATTCGCTACGGAAGGATATCTGCGATGCGCCCGATGTTTGCCAACAACAAGTACACTCTCTCAGTCCAGTTTGTAAGCAAACTTAATGGGGACTTATGACCAGTACACGTAGAGCTGTTTGATTAAAATCTCAGAGGAAACTGGATCTGCTGAATAAGTGCATAATCAAGAAAGAATGTTACGGATAGAAAAAGAAATATAATCAAACACTTATATCTAGAGACAGAAAAAGAGAAAGCAAGTCAAAAAATCGTGATTTGATTTATACTTATAAAAACGAACAATTGAGCTAAGTTCAGTATTAGACTAGGGTCAGCAGGCTCAATCCTTTTAAGACTGACTTTCATTATATTTTCGCATCTTTTGGACTACTTAGCGCCTAATTGTTAAATGACGCCTACTAAAAAGAAGATGAAGAAACATGCAAAAAGTCTTGTCCCTAAAACGGGTTTTGAAGGACTGTCTTAACTTGGCCCCCGCCTGAGTGAAATGTTCTGACTGAAACACTGCAATTCCATCAAGGTACAGTAAGACTTTGATCAGTACACTTTTGATGATCCAAAATGACATATTCTCACAGTCTTGTAAAGACATTGAAAATCTGGCAACTCGCTGCATATATATCTTCCAAGGTACATTGTAAGTGTCTTCCATTTAAAGTAAAGTAACGTCAACTTTATTTAAACAGGGTAGCCCTCTCGGCTGATATCAGTAGGGAACCTGAATATTACAATAAAGTAACTTTATTTAACAAATAAAGAAGCCCAAGCCGTGTATTACACTGTGATAAAACACAACGGGCATTTGAGAACACGAGCCGCAGGCCAGTGTTTTTTACATTTCTCGAATGTTCTCAAATGCTCGGGTGTTTTAACACAGTGCAATACACGGCTTAGGATTCTTCATTTGCTTTATGATATACATGTAGAGGCAATGCGGTGAAAAACAATAATAATTCTATGTTTTATACTCTGATAAGACATGGGTTTTCGACCAATCAGAGCGCACACAGGGTCCTATCCATATTATAAATATATATATCAAAGTAAGAAAGTCTAACAAGTCTAATAAATATGTAAATATGTACAGTAAGGCAGTTGGCATCTTACAGAACGCTGCAATAAACCAGCTGTAGCGAGTATTTCAAACAGATGCTGGAAATAAAAGAATCCTGTCTTTCCCTACAATGTACATGTACAAATTTATTTACATCATCCTATTGCTTACCATCAATGTTCACCAGCATAGCCTTCCATTCAGAGTGTCTAACACTTGAATAGAAACCAACCTGCACCTCACACCTCTCATCCAGGAGTCTCCCTGGACCATCGAATGGGAAGAACGATCGCTCAATAGGTGTGTAATGCAATGATGGCATCTCCCGCATGACAATATCTAATGCCCTGACTGCATCTTGTGGAATTTCCCCACTTTGTTTACCACTCAGGACCTTTTTCAATTCAAGGAGACTAACTGATGCTACAAACTGGATTTTAACCTGTAAGGATTCACAAACAAACAAATAAACAAAACACAGAGGGAACTTACTGCAAATAAAACCGTGTTTGCTCTATTTTTGCTGAGAAGGGCGTTTAAATTTAAAATTGTTCTCTCATGCATTAGTCACAGCTCTAAAAGTGGGTCGCAATGCGTACATGTCTGGGCTTCAGTTTAAATTAAACACGATCATCCATAAATCACGACATGCAATCAGGCTGTACTTTCCACATTACGTGCAATGAATAGTTTTAGCTGAACTCAGTACAGTGACTCGTGACAGTATGAATTGCAGCCTGCACCGAGTTAAAGCTGAATGTTGCTTGGTGTGTTGGTTTCTCAGGGCAACAAACACTGTAACAAACCTAAAAATCTAATAAACAAAACCTAATGGCGGCGCAAAGTCAAGCTAGTGAAACTGGGCGTTAAAATCTGTAAATACTCAAAGTAATAAACAATAACATTCTGTAAAGGCAAGTCACCTTAGGCCCCACACTTTCCCACAACCTAAAAAGTGAACACAAGTGACATAACCAAGACAACGTTATCCTCTTTGGCAAGACTGAAATACTAACCTTGAAGTCTTTGTCGTTTCCATCTTCACAAGGTAACTTGACACTGAGTTCTGCCTAGTTGTAAACAGACAAATCCACTTAAGCTTATACAATGTTGTACTGTTTAGATATAGGCCTAATCACGGTTTTTGACGCCATCTTGCCGGGTAGCCAAAGCGGTCAGGAATTACAGTGTTTGTATGGGAATCGGATGGCAAATAAGTTTTTGGAGATATTGATTTTGCACAACTTATGAGATGCAACTTTACCATACTTGGCAGTAGATTGTATTCACCACATTTGAAGGATGTAGCTGTGTTAGAAGGAGCTCAGTTGATTTTTTTAAATTTCCCATACATTTGTCTATAATTTATTTCCCGCGAACCGCGTCTACCCAACCAGATTTACAGACAAATGTATGGCACATTTGAAAAATTAGCTGAGCGTCTTCTAGCCAAGCTACATCCCTCAAACTTGGTTAATATAATTTTCTACCTGGTGTTTTAACGTTGCGATTCACAAATTGTGTAAAATTCAATTTTTTGAAAAAGTATTTGCCATCAGATTCCCATACAAACACTATAGTTTCTGACCGCTTGCCTTCCCGTCAAGACGGCGTCGAAAACCGTGATTAGGCCTATTATTGACGAGCACACGCACTGGATATGGGGCAATATACGAATATAACAAACGAGGCACCAGATTGGTTATAGACACCTCATATAAAACGAGCGGAAATGAAATAACTATTTCTGTCATTTAATATTCAACTTCATTCCACTTCTTCAATCTTTGCTTCTTAATCTGCTGAGAAAACAACTAGCCTTTATCTCACTTTATCTAAACCTCTTACTCTTTATGCGCTAAATCATTTCAAGGGGTTTGGACAAGATTATTCTGTTGTGACAACCTGAACAAACTACAGTACTGTAATTTTGGAAAGGCACACAAAACTTACTGAAAATACAAAGTTAAAACTTAATGAAAAAACTATGCTGTTTGTGTAGATTCCCCTCCCTATCCTTTTGGAAAATAATAGCCTTTCCGAATGCGAAATGAAGGAAAAACAGGTTTAGACCACGTAAGTAGCCTAGGAGCACTTAAAAATACGTAACAAGGTCAAAAAAAAAAAAAAAAAAAAACTTGTGAAAGACAGAAGTTAAAGCAACAACTGAACTTTCCATTCGGTGTTCAAACCAAATCGATTCCACGCACAACTGGAGGTAAGTTAAGTTACATTTTCCTTTGACACAATTAACAATAAATCTGTGCTTGGACTTGATTGTTTTGATTTCCAGTATAATCATAAACTAAAGTAACTCTTAACTCACTGAAGGAAGTTTGATTCTGCTATACAAGTTCCTCATGCCGTCAAAAGCGGGATGGTGACCTTGGAATGTTGTATCTTTGTACCTCCTTATGATTTCATTCACAACGTCTCTTTTCACCGTTTGGGGACACTTGTATAACCTGTGTGCAGTTATCTCCACATCATAGCGGTACAGATCTGATAGCTGTGGCGAAATATTGAGGCGGAAGAAGTTTGCCCTTAACCGGATAGGGCGGCCAACAGTACCGCGGTCTGGTCTTTTAGGGGGATGTAGTCCATCATTTCCTTGCGTTTGAAGAGCTGGGGGTTTAAGAGCAACCAACTTTATACATTGGCAAATTAATCAGAATAATTATATTGAGACAAATAGACCATTTCCGAATTAAGTTGTAAGCCTCTTTCTCAAAGCGAGTCTTAATGCCCATCCTTTCATATCAAAATGAGATTTCATTCAGATGCAAAAAATTAAACTCAGTTTCATATGAATGGTTGTGCACCAGGCCTCGCTTTGATAGAGAGGCGTACGTAAACTTGGAAATGGGCTATAGCATTTCAAGTTCCAAAAGTGCGAATAAGGTACAGACAGTAGTAATAAAAATAACATCATCTTTGAATCATGAATTAACCTTGCGGCCATAGACCTGACAATTTTAGCTTGGCCTTTAATTATAATGATGCAGCCAAAAACATTGCAAGAAAAGAAACAGGTCCTTAATAGTATTGTACCACCCCTTTAGGGTGCACACAGCCTCTGTAGGCTCTGCGGCCATGTACGCAGAACACAATGTATAACAAACTAGGTGCATGCGCAGCACAAAGCCTATAGGTGCAGTAGACTTTCTTTCATTTTTTTATTTTATTTTATTATTTTGGTTACGAGTACTAGTTTATTAATTCGGTTGTCCTTCTAAACCCAAAATGCACACGTAAGACGCCAGGGGAGAAAAAAGAGATCAGAACCAAACCCTTTAATACCTTTAGCAGTCAAGCTGGAAGCAAGCCTACCTGTTAATTTTTCTTCATCTCCTTTATCATCCACATCAGCAGCAGCGGCGGGGACAAATTGAGCTGTGTGTTCAAGAGGAAACACTTTTATAACTTCACAAATTAATTAGAAATAACTAAGACAAATCACTTTCCAGGTTCTTAAAATGTAAATAGGGTACAACAGTAATTAAAAGTATCATCATCTTTGAGTCATGAATCAATCTTGAAATCGTAAACCTGACAATTTTAGTTTGGCCTTCAATTATAATTATTGATGCAGCCAAAGTCAAGTCAAGTCAAACTTCATTTCGGCAGGATGGCCCCATCAGCCATTGGCTGGTTCAGCAGGAGCCCCGCATAAGTTATGACTACTAACTAAAAATTTTAAAGATGTACAAGAACTTTAAAAGCGGATAAAAGGGAAACTTGAAAATACAATGGATCACAAATTTTTTAAGATTAAGAACAAATGGGAACTAAGTAACAAAAGTATATAAATAAGAAGAACTAATGGCTTAAACGAAGTCTAAGAAAATTCTTAAAAATGGACAGCGATTTAGCTTCTTTTATTGATATCGGTAGATTATCAAAAAGAACCGCATCTGAATATCTACATGTAAATGTGCTTTTTCCTGATTTTAACATATATAGCGTTCGGTAAATGAATGTCGTTCCTTTGTCTTGCCATGTAAATGTGAACGGTGCGATTTTGTAATAAAATAATCCGATAAATATGGATATAAAGAAAAAGAAACAGGTCTTTAATGATGTTTGACTCCAAACAGACACCGTAGGCTCCGCGGCCACTTACGCGCTGTACAGTGTATAATAAACTTGGTGCATGCACAGCACAAAGCCTTTGGATGCAATAGCTTTCTTTTAATTTTGGTTTCAAGTAATAACAAAGTGTTCATGTTGCTAGCGAAAGGATAACAACGTTTGCAAACGCTTACAGTCAAAACGCAGAATCAAACCCTTTACCTTTAGCAAAATTCAAGAAGGAAAGAAACCGTGTAAAGAAACTTTCCCCGTGTTCAGTTTCAGCAGGAGAGGCTGGGACACCAACTGCCTCAGCGGTAGCAGCGGCGACAGCAGCAGTTGCAGTGGATGAAAAAGTAGAAGCAGTGGTGAGAGAAGTTGCCACACTCGGAGTTTCTAAAGATGATTAAATTGGATTGGCATAAAGGTACAATATATATAGATCCCTTCCTGTGATTATAGTCA